>NW_005871094.1:1811862-2018425 GCF_000147115.1 Myotis lucifugus | reverse complement strand
AGAAATATTAAAACAACAAAAACCCCCACTCTGTGTATAAGACCCAGATATCTCATATATCTTTACTGGTTATATATTTTATGTGCTATCTTCTAGAAGGTAATCATAGCTAAATGATGAATTTATAGAAATGTCCTACCCACTTAAATAATGCACACAAATATTTTTAAGGTCATTAATAATAAAAGAATAGTTCCAAGAAGCTTTTTAAACAGAGGAAATTTTTTTCAAAGTGAGAGATAGAAATGGGGATCCCATTCCCCCACCCCCCAATATAACTCCCCCATTTTCCTCTTTTAACATTGTATGTAGTTGAATTGGCAAAATCAACACTTAACCGCTAGGGGGAGCTCTACATCATGATTTTTTTTTTTTTTTTTTTTTTTTTTTTTTAATATATTTTATTGATTTTTTACAGAGAGGAAGGGAGAGAGATAGAGAGTTAGAAACATCGATGAGAGAGAAACATCGATCAGCTGCCTCCTGCACATCTCCCACTGGGGATGTGCCCACAACCCAGGTACATGCCCTTGACCGGAACCGAACCTGGGACCTTTCAGTCCGCAGGCCGACGCTCTATCCACTGAGCCAAACCGGTTTCGGCTCTACATCATGATTTTGATAAATTATTATCAAGTTATAGTACAGCAGTGTGACCTGAAAGAAAATATTTTGTTTGTAATTTTCAAATGATCAATGTTTAGAATAATTTCATCACTTAGTTTTTTCTTAGCCATAATTACTGGTTATTTTTTATTTTAAGTAGCAAAGTACCTTTTCCCCCTAGGTAGTAGTGTTTTTAAATTTTAAATTAGAAACATTAAATTTAGTAAGTATTTATTGAGCACATACTTTTATGCCAGACACTGTACCTACTTTCTGTTTTGTTTTAAAACAACAACTGAATTTTAATGCTTACATACTTATTTTCCATACCACTTTTACTGTGCTTTTAATGTAACCATATATTGGGCAGCCATTTACCTTGTTTTGTGTAAAAGGAATTTGACTTACAGAGACGAAATAACTTGCTTATCTGGCAGATATGAGAATCAGAATTCAGTTTTAAGTTTTCTCCATTTGTTTCTCTTGAATGTTTTTTCTCTTGACCTTAACACCTCACACCATCATATTTTTGTCTTTTAATTTTTCCTTATTGTAGTTTAACAGATAATACCTACCAGCATGTTGTGCATGAAGTGTAATGATTCAGTGATCAAATTGGAGTATTTTAACTTTTTCTATTGTAACTCTTTTAGCCAAAAAAACCATGTGGGAAAGGTTGACAGCCCCTGAAGACGTGTTTAGTAAATTACAGAGAGAAAACATAGCCATCATTGAGAGCTACGGTGCTGCCCTCATGGAAGTGGTCTGTCGAGATGCCTGTGACGGTCATGAGATTGGAAGGGTATAGTAGCTCCTGTTTAGTATTATAATTGAATACATATTTTTACTTATTAATGAATAAACTGATTCAACTTTTTAAATGTATGTTATATATTGAGAATTATTTTCTACAGTGTATTAGTGAATTTGCTTACTTGCTATAATTTGGAATTTCTATTTTGTTTAGTCATATGTTTTGTTTAATTCTGTTTAGAATCTCAATTAGTTCAGAATTTTCCCTCAGATTAATCTTTTTGCTGATTTTGAGGTTGGCCTGACATGAGTAGAAACAATAGAGATGGTGCAGACAACTTTCTGCTAGTGGAAAATTATGTAGTATATGAATCATGTTGAAAACCATGGGAGACAGGATTTTAAGAAGTGTGTAAAATATAGAGTGTAGTAAATTCTCAGTTATATTTTAAAAAATGCTTGTGTTCTTATGCATAGGAAAAAGATGAGGAGGAGATAGACCAAAATGGATTAACTGTATTTATCAAACTATGTATTTTCTGTATACTTTTCTATAATGAGTGTAAAATTTTACGTTAGGGGAAAAAAGCTATTTAAAAAAAAATCTTTGCTCTAACAAGTAATGTTTAGATTATGCTGAAATATATTAAATGCCATTATTTTAATGTATTAGGTTTTGTTTCAGAAAAAAAACTTTATCCTGAAAATTTTCCTTTTATTAATCAATCGAGATTTTGGATATATAGCTTTCAATTTCTCAAAAAAAAATAAATAAAGTTTTATTGCAAGCAATGATCCTCCTTGTAAGAAAGGTTCTGAATATTTCCAGATGAAGGCCATTTCTGTCTTCAAGTTTGGTAGTCTCCTCCATGTCTTGCATTTCGATTTATCTTCAGATGCTGGCGCTGGCTCTGCTCGATCGGATCGTCTCAGTGGACAAGCAGCAGCAGTGGCTTCTGTACCTGTCCAACAGTGGCTATTTGAAGGTGCTTGTGGACAGCTTGGTGGAAGATGACCATACTTTGCAGAGCTTACTCACACCACAACCGCCACTTTTAAAAGCTCTTTATACTTATGAATCCAAAATGGTAAGGCTTTATATTCATCTGAAGTTGGATCGCCGTTCGTTTCCTCTTGGGGGGATAGATGTAGTTATGAACGTTAATGTAGAATAGTATACTACGTATTTGGAATATTTCTATCATGTAATCCAGAATCATTCTAAGGAGTTTTAAATTTGGTGACATATGCTAGAAATGTATCTCCTAAGCATGCCAAAGTTGATTTGAAATGTTCCTGAGAGGGTTAGTTGGATAATGGGACTGCTGCCTACTCACATTGCTGGTGGTGGCGAAAGATGTGCCACTCAGTGCTGTGAGGAGGGCAGGCAGCCAAGTTGTCCTTCCAGGACAAGATTCTGGCACAGCAGTTGCCTCCTGAACATTCATTCCAATGTAGATGTGCTGGTTCTACTTTAGACGCAGGATTCTCTGTGTTGTCTATAATTCATCATTTCCGTTACTCCAAATCGGTTTTCTCTGTTTCTGACTGCTTAAAAATATTACAGGGTCACAATAATAGAAGCACTAAAGTCTTAGGTTTTTTATTAACTTTTTCTCACTCCTCTGTTCATTTATTCAAGTATTTATTAAATATACATATTATATGCCAGGCGTGGCACTAGCTACGTGAGGATACAGCTGTGAGCAGAGTAAACGATCTTCCCTCCCTGAGCCACATGATGATAACAGAAAGTACTGTTTAGTTGGATACTTCATTCATGTAAAACATGGCATGCGGCACTTTGGATATGCTATACCATTCAATCCTCAGAAAATCCTATGACAAAAGTGGTGTAATGTGTCCGTTCATAGCCCAGTGATGATTCAAGATCAGAAATGTGCCAGAAGAGTCTTCTATTTATCTGAAGTGCTTAATACTATTCTACAGTGATGGTTTTCCTTTGGTGATTTCTCAGGCGTTTCTCACAAGAGTGGCTAAGATACAGCAGGGTGCTTTAGAGCTGCTGAGGTCGGGGGTGATTGTGAGGCTGGCACAATGCCAAGTCTATGACATGCGCCCAGAAATGGACTCACAGGGGTAAGTGTCCATATAGATTGTTTTGTTAAGTTCCCTGTGAAGAATTATAAAGGGGAAAAAGAGATTCCAACATAATTTTGCCCCTGGTTTATAATTCTGTCTGAGCAGTATTCTTTTATCTGAATGATTTTTTTTTTTGGGGGGGGAGGGTCGGGGGGTATACATACCTGCCACTTACTAATAAATGGAAATTGCTAATAAGGGTAAAAGTGGGTAGGGACCTAAAACTTTCTATTTTAGAGCAGAATATAAGAGGGAAATGGGAGAGTATTTTGTTAGTAAATGTTTTTCTTCCCAACTTTGTTTTGTGTAGTTGAAATACATGTTTTCAGTGATGGTGGTCCTTGAAAGTATCATTGTGAAATTACAGTTCATTGTGGATTTCCTATTCCTGAGACTGGAATAGCAGTTTATATTTTTCTCATTTTTAACATTTTACCAACTGCTTGCTAATTTGAAAGCAGAAGGTCACATTATTTTAAGTTTCAGACTTCTTAGCAAATATCCCAGTTCAGTTTGAATACGGATTTTGTTTTTCTTTTTTTTGTCTATATGGCTGCAACATTGTTAGGCAAATAGCCTGCCCTCCTAGTAACAAATAACACTTAGTTCAGTTTTAATATCTTTCTTCTAAAGATCCATTGGCAAATTGAATATTTGATTTTTTCAGGACTAACGATAGAACTATTTTACCTCCAAAAAAATTGGTTAATGTTGCTTTTTAAAATTTTAAACATGAGAGTCACAATTTTCACCTTACACAAAAAGGATTGAGTTAATTACATTTCTCAGATCATGGCACTTGTCTATGCAAAGACTTTCTCTTATTTTATTTCCTTTATTTTCATATTCTCTGTCTATTCCCTTCTCTTCAGCAGGGAACCATTTTCTTTAGTCTAAAACTTTAAATGTAAACATTTATAATAGATAATAATTTTACTACTACAATGATCTGAGACTTAATCTTTAAAAGTCAAATGATTTTTACAACCTCATTTTAACTTAAAATTTTAAAAAAAATATAATAGACTACAAATGCAGATTCATAGGAGAGGGAAATTTGGGGAAAGACTTGTTTTTATTTGTTTCTTACTCATAGTCTTTATGGCCCAAGGGAACATTTCGAGTAGAATAAATATATTGACGAAATTTCAAGCATTGCCTTTTCAAATTATGCAGATTTTTCTTACTAAGGATTTTCAAAATTCAAATAACTTCTGTGGTGGTTTGCCATGGAAATAGATGGTCAGGGACGTTTGAGTGTACCTTAACCCCTGCACTGTTGCTCTCTCCTTGTTCGGTGGAAATGAATGAAGCATGTTTGGCATGAGGGACCCCCCAGTGTTCATCCCGACTCCAGTGGACCGGTACCGTCAGATTCTCCTTCCAGCTCTCCGCTTGTGCCAGGTCATCCTCACGTCTAGCATGGCCCAGCACCTGCAGGCAGCAGGGCAGGTAAGGGGAACCTTAATGTAGAAATTGTCTCATGCCAAATCCTCATGTTACAAATGCAGAAACCCTAGGATAGAAAGCATGAGTGAATTGACTGTAATCATCTTGTTTGTGGACCACCTGGGTATTGAAAACAGGGCCCTGTACTTTACTCTGAACTTCATTGGCCTGTTTTTATACTTTGTTTGAATGAAACACCACAGCTAATTAATAGAATGGTGAGATGGAAAGCTAGAGATTTAAATTTGTTCTTCAGTAAAGGAAACTGTTATTGTGATAGGAATAAGCTGGCTTCTAAAATGTAATTTAACCAGATATTTATTGAGAGGAGGCTATACACCATGTTAGGCCTTGCAGTAAATACAAAATATAGAATGATACACCACATTTAGTTGTGATATTTAGAGAATGAAGTAATTTAAATAAGTGAATTTTCATCCTACCTGGTTTGGCTCAGTGGATAGAGTGTTGGCCTGCAAACTGAAGGGGTCCTGGGTTCGATTCCGGTCAAGGTCACATCTCATCATTGATGTTTCTAGCTCTCTCTCCCTCCTCCTTTCTCCCTGAAATCAATAAAAAAATATATTTTTTTAAAAAAGTGAATTTTCAAACTCATAAAAATTTTTTTAAATACCAGAAATTAGTTTTATTTTCATTGCTTCTCAGTGAAACCTACAAAAAATATGTATATATATTATTTCTTTAAACTAATAATAATACAATATATAATTTAGCCTTTCACTGATTAATTAGGCTTGTCATTATGAATCCACAGTCTTATTGTATTGCTCTATTTCTGTGATACTCTCAGGAACTATATCCTAATAATTTATGGTAATTTTGTCTGCTTTTCCTGCCATCAGTTCAGGCTTATCTCATCAAGATAGAATGCCGCTGTTTCTAAGGTGCCACCTTAATTTGTACTGAATTAGTCTAAGTGATATTCTACCCTTTCATACTGGGCCTTTTGAGTCAATTCTTTAATACTCAAACACTTCCCTTGTCTTCTACAGTATTATGATTAAGACTTTTTGGTAGAAGTTGGCCATAGTGATATAAGATATCGGTCCTCTGATACCAGTCTTACTGACTATAGCAGAATCTCCTAAGGAGCATCTTTAAAAAATAGAGATTACCGAGCTCCATGTCCAGTGATTATGGGCTAAGACCAGGAATCTGAATTGGAAAAATGAAAGGGGACACAGTTCCCGAGTGACACATGTTCGGCTTATTTGGGCATCTGTGAAAGCATTTATGATCAAGTTGAGGACACCTTGTATGTGAAAATAGAGTTCTTTATGCTGGTACACTGTAAATTCCAGGTGGAAAGGCAGAGTCTGAAGGTCAGGGTTTTGATCTCATTTTACCCTGTCCAAAGGAGAACTAAACAAAAGCTTTTATGTGATTCTCCCCATGTCACATTAGCAGACTTTCATAGAGCCACTTCAGTAACTCATTTTAATACCCACTGATTTTAAACTCATGTTCTAATTACATTTGGACAAAAATAAAAGAAATAAAATAGGGTTCAAACCATAGTTTTCATATACTACTTCTAAGTTATATTCTTCTACAGTAGCCTCCAAATTTTTAAAATTTATTGATTGATTTTTAGAGAGAGAGAGACATTGATTTGTTTTTCCACTTATTTATTCACTCATTGGTTGACTCCTTGTATGTGCCCTGACTGGGGAGGTTTGAATCCACAACCTTGGCATATCGGAAAGATGCTCTAACCAACTGAGCTACCTAGCCAGGGCTAAATATATTAATTTTTAAACTTTGAAATAATCCCTTAGCTTTCTTAAGAATTTTAGGTGTTTGCTTCTTCAAGAAATAAACTATGTAAGTGCAAAAGACATTGCTTGTTTAATCCTTGAGTGCAGGGAGCGCGATAGCGCTCCTCCTGTCTTTCGCCAAAAGTGCCGGGAGCGCTATCAAAGCTTAGAAATGGCATCCAGTTCTAAGTCTGCTTTTATTAGTGATGATGATATTGTTAAATGTAGTAAAGATTTCCTTAAGTTTTTGAATATGTACTCATTACTGCGATTCATATTTTTTCCTAAACTGCTGTAAAATCAGCAAAAATGCCTTGGCAATTTTAGCATAGTTCCTAGGATATTGGTTGGCACTCAAAGGGTTAATGTTCTTCATTACATTGACTAACTTGTTTCAGTTTTACAAGAAAGATGAGTTATACAGTGGGGCCTTGACTTACGTGTGTCCCGACTAACGAGTTTTTCGAGATACGAGCCGTCTCTGGGCCGATTTTTTTGCTTTGAGTTGCGAGCTAAAATTCAGATTACGAGCCAGCTTCAGATACCCCAGCGCTAGTTGGCGCAGTGAACGTCACAGTGAACTCCACAGTGAACTCCACAACATCAGCCCAGCATTCAATTCATTGTAATGGTGAAAATTGATTTGACATACGAGTAATTTGAGTTACGAGCTCCGTCACGGAACGAATTAAACTCGTAAGTCAAGGCCCCACTGTACATTTATAATTTTCTATTCTTTCACTTCTTTTTTTATTTTTTTAAATATATTTTTATTGATTTCAGAGAGGAAGGGAGAGGGAGAGAGAAATAGAAATATCAATGATGAGAGAGTATCATTGATTGGCTGCCTCCTGCACGCCCCCTACTGGGGATCAAGCCCACAACCTGGGACCCTTCAGTCCACGCTCTATCCACTGAGCCAAACCAGCTAGGGCTATTCTTTCACTTCTGTGTCCTCATTTCTCCTCCTCTTTCTCGGCTTAGGTGTTGCAGTTTCTCATTTCGCATTCTGATACCATACAAGCAATCCTGCGCTGCCAGGACGTCAGTGCCGGGTCTTTGCAGGAACTGGCTCTGCTCACAGGAATTATAAGTAAAGCAGCACTTCCAGGTGAGTTGAGTGTGTTGAACGGATCTTTAATAATTCTTTTCAAACTTACATGTGCACTTAATAGAATGAGGTTTTTATTACTTTGAAGTACTAAGTTTATTTTTGTAAAAATGATACAAATTATTATAAGAAAATTCAGAATCTAAGAAAATAATCAACACTTAAAATCCCACTATCCAGAAATTACCACAAGTTAACGTTTGGTAAGTAGCTTTTCAAACATTGTTCTATGTTTGAACAATGCACATAAGAGACAGAGAGAAATAGAGATATACAGAGGTAATTTATAAGAATGGTATTACCTTTTACGTGCAGTTTTTAGAAAATAACTAATTTTACATAAACTTAACAGATAACAAACTAATTGAAGAGAAACTGAAGACATTGCTAAATTCCAGACAAATGTTTTTTTACCACAAGTGTCCAAGAGATACTAGTTCTTAAAAATGATTATGAAAAATTAAGATATTTTGGTCATTTTAAAAAATGTAATCTCTCTCTTTTTAAATATATGTATATATATATATCTCAGAGGTGGATATTTGTTAGAGAACAAGTACAGACTCCCACATGGGGAGGGGGCAAGAGTCTCCTTAATCTCTTAATTGCATGTAAATTTTAGACAGTTAACTCCTGATGTGAAAGATAAAATGATGAGTTCTTTTATAATTCCTTTTCCACTTTCAGATTATGTTTGTTTATATTATTTTTACTTTGTCAGGTTTTGTAACATTTACATTCAGTCCTAAAACCATAATATCTTCAGCTACTTAGTCTTACTTGTATATTTACACAGGGTCACTGAAAAACACCAATTCTTTATTTTCCTCCCATGGTTTCACCATTCTTGAGTTTGCTCTTTTGCTATATCTCTTTGTATTTTAATTTGTGTTGGAGTCCTCTCCCCCAAGGAAAACTTCCCTTAATTCTCTAATATTTATGAATGGCTAAAGGTTGCCTTTATTCTTGAATAAGAGTGGCTGATTAGAATTTTCAGAACTTGTAATATTAATGATAATAGTTTATATTTATTAAGCATTTATGTGCCAAATATTGTTTTTTTAATTCTCACAACCATCTTATGAGGTATAACTATTATTGTCCACATTTTACAATGAGGAAACTGAGGCACAGAGAGGTTAACTTTTCCAAAGTGACATAGAAAATACTGGTAATAAAGAGTTTCCCAGACAGTATGGCTTCTGAGCCTGTGCACTTAACCTACTGGGCACTACTACCCCCTTTTCATGTTGGAGACGTCTGAGACCAACCCCTGATTCCATGCCACCACCCTCAATATTTTTTTCCTCTCTGGAGCTATCTCTGTACCTGAGCGGGGAGTGTTTAGCAGGGCAGAGTATGGTGCCTATAGAGGCACTTGGAGCCTGAGCTCATTCTCTTTTTCTTTTTTTATTGTTGTTGTTAATCCTCACCTGAGGATATATTTCCATTGATTTTTAGAGAGAGTCATGAAACCAGGGTTCCATGAGAAATTGCAAGAGTTTCTTGATTTATCTTCTTTCCTGCATACTGCTTGTGAGGAGGAGACAAGGGCCATAAGCAGAATCATGCTGCTTACTCCACCAGAATTTCCTCTCTTTTTTTTTTCCTTAGCTACCACTATTCTTCACTATTTATGGCATAAGTTGGCTCCTTTCCTTTTTTGGTTCATTTTGTAAGTTGATGACAGGAGGGGCATTTCTATGATGCTACTTTATTTAACCCTCTTTACCCAGAAGTCCTAGGTTAGGTATAGGGACTTACCTTTTAGCAAATCTTCTGGTAAAAAGGTTTTATTGATGAAGTTTCCTTTCATTACTTTTTTTAAACACCTAAAAATTCCCTATTTTGCTAATAGCATTATTTGACTATGTCAGTATTAAGATTCTATTCAAAAAAGCACAATTTATTTTAACATGCTCTTGACAAATTCAAACAAAATAAAAGAACAGAGTAAAGGTATCCTGATCAGCAATTCCTGCTATCTAAAAGGAAGCAGATGTCAATTTATTTTTCTAGAAATTACTCTCCAAGTATGTGTAAAAATTTCCCCTTCTTACACAAGTGAAATTATACCATACATACTGTTCTGTAACATTTTTTCAATTGTGTCTTTTTCTCATCAGCACATATAGCTCCTACTTCATTCTTTTAATTAGCTACGTAGTTTCCCATTGTGACATACTTAACCAGACCCCTATGATACGTTGACTGTTTCCAGTCTTAAAAATTCAGCTGTATGGCATTTAATAACTGTGTGTGTGTGTGTGTGTGTGTGTGTGTGTATGCATTTTTGCAGATTTGAGCTGGTAGGCTTGATGCATTTCTGGCATTGCTTGGTCAGAAATATATATATATATTATAAATATATAGATATAGATATAGATATAGATATAAATATATATATTTAAATATATATATATCTTTTTTGAAAAAAAGATAATGCCAGATACCCTTCCAAATTTTAAAACAATTTTCACTCCTGGCAACCCTACTCTGTACAGTTTGGTCCTTGATTACATACTGTTTTGTATTTTATAATATCACTAGAGGCCCGGTGCACAAAAATTTGTGCACTCGGGGAGGAGGCGGGGGTCCCTCAGCCCGGCCTGTGCCCTCTCGCAGTCTGGGACCCCTCAGGGGATGACCACTTGCTGGTTTAGGCCCGCTCCCCGGGGGATTGGGCCTAAGATGACAATCAGACATCCCTCTGGCAGCCCGGCAACCCTCGGGGGATGTCCACTTGCCAGCGGGGAGCAGGCCTAAACTGCAGTCGAACATCCTTAGCGCTGCTGAGGAGGCAGGAGAGGCTCCCACCACCACTGCTGTACTGGCAGCCATCAGCCTGGCTTGTGGCTGAGCAGAGCTCCTCCCATGTGAGAGCGCCCTGACCACCACAGGGCAGCTCCTGCATTGAGCGTCTGCCCCCTGGTGGTCAGTGCGTGTCATTGTGACCAGTCATTCCCAGTCCTTCTGCTGTTAGGGTCAGTTTGCATATTACCCTGTTACTATATAGGATAGAGGCCTGGTGCACGGGGGGGGGAGGGGGGGGCCGGCTGGTTTGCCCTGAAGGGTGTCCCGGATCAGGGTGGGGGTCCCACTTGGGTGCCTGGCCAGCCTGGATGAGGGGATGATGGCTGTTTGCAGCTGGTCACACCCCCTGCAGGGTGGGGGTCTCCACTGGGGTGCCTGGCCAGTCTGGGTGAGGGGCTGAGGGCCGTTTTCAGGCTGGCGGGTGACTGAAGCTCCCAACCTCTCCTTTTTTTCTTTTTTCTTTTTATTCTGGGATTTATTTACTTTCTATGGCTGTCACTGGAGCTGAGATCCAGCTTTAGCTCTGAGGCTCGGCTCCAGCTCTGAGACCTCGGCTGCTGAAAGCAGGTATCTGGGCTTTGTTTAGCTTCTATAATTGAAACACTGTTGCAACTCCAGCTCTGAGGCCCGGCTGGCTGAAAGCAGATTTCTGGGGATTGTTTAGCTTCTATAATTGCAACATAGTTGCTTAGAGTGCAGCTCAGAGCTGGGCGGCGGCAGGCGGGGAACCTTGGCTTCCTCCATCACTGGAGCAAGCAAGCCTCCTGTTCACTTCAGCTGCCTGGCTGCCGGCCGCCATCTTGGTTGGCAGTTAATTTGCATATTTCGCTGATTAGCCCATGGGAAGGGTAGCGAAGTTACGGTTAATTACCATGTTTGTCTATTATTAGATAGGATTAATTTGTCTTAAATGTTCCCATTAAATTATAAGTCCATTTATAACTTTGTATACCCCATATTGCCTAGTTCAGTACTGGATATGTCACACCTCCTCAAATACTTATTGGCAAATTAATTTTTCTATGACCCACAGATATTCTGAAAAGGATTTTGAAGTTGAAAGTGATACTACGGTACACAGAGTAGTCAGGTGGCATTTAACAAAAGGGTCCTATAGAAACTGAGAATTGGTGGTCTTTTTAAATAGAAGCAGCAGTTGATGTGCAGGGGTAAAAAACAAAACAAAGCCAAAAAAGGGGAAAGAATGGGGAATAGCAACACATGTTGCAGAGTACAGAAAGTTCGAGGACAAAGGAAAAAGCCGCAGTTCCATGATATGTTGGGTACAAAATCCAGCCTTCAGGGTGGTTAAGATGGGAAAGAAGGGCATAAGAATTACAAGCAGCAAATACAGAGAAAATATTTTAAGAATTTGACATGAACCAGGTTTTTGCCTTATTTTGGAATGTAAGAGAGACCTGACACATTTCAAACAGTGAGGAAAAACCCTCTGTGGCAGGGAGGTTTTAGTAGCTAGAAAAGAAAGTGAATCGGGCGCAGACTCCCAGAGGAGGAGGTGGGCAGGGCTGGCATCTAGTGGAGTCATGAAGCTCAGGTGAGGCATAACAAGCCAGCATGTGCCAGCTCATGAGTATATCCTGTAAGCTTGTTGAGGTCATGGGCCAAAAATCTACAAAGAGGACTGTCATTATAAGGAGCAAAGGCTGAGATTATAGGCTATGGAGCATATGCTTGGAAATAAGAAATGAATTAAAGAGTATATGAAAATGCATAGAAAGTTAGAGTGGCTAAGACAAGTTGAGGTGGGTTCTCCTTAGCATGTCCATAGTCATGGAAGAAAGAAAGAAACCAATGGGAGAATGGCTTGTGGGTTTGCTTGGAGGGCTAGATAGAAATAAAGAGAGTTCGTGGTATTATAAGAAATTGATCAGCTTGATTTAGGAATTTTGAAATGGGTCCAAACTGAGAACTTTTGCATATGTGCAAAATTAGTTTGATTAAAGGAAAAGAGCAAACCAAATGATAGAATACCTAGAAAAGGTAAAAGAAGTGCATTTTATTCTTAGTGTTTTATATTCTAAACTCTTTCATGAAAAAATAATTTATTGCTGAGTTTAGAAATTTTTAACTTTTATGGCTATAGGTAAAAAGTGGATTTTTCTCAAAAACTTTAAAAAGTGCCTTTTAAAATCACTAATTGATCTAGATTTAGATTGCATATCTAAATTTCTCCAAAATCCTCTTGGTAGAGTCTGTATCTATTTATGCAAATAAAGACTATAAAATACTAGAACTGCTCCTTTTAGCTTTTTAATGTTTTTATTTTCTTGATTATAAAACTACATTTAAAGGCATTCCAAATTTTCTAGGTATATTAAGTGAACTGGATGTTGATGTAAATGAAGGATCTCTAATGGAGCTACAGGGACATATTGGAAGATTCCAGGTAACTGATTCTTATTTCTTTAAAGAGGAGTTGTAAGACTTTTAGCAAAATACAACAGTTCCTTCACTCATCCTCCCCAATCTGCTGTCTGGATTTGGGCAAACCCTTTGAACTATTTTGATTGATTCTTGTTATCTCTAAATAACATGCTTATATTGCTACTACTTGATTATCCAATTTTAGGAATCATCATTGACTTCCCATTGTGGAAGTTAAGAATCTAGATCTCTTTACTCCTTTTCTTCCATCATAATATATGTGTATTTCTTATTACCCTCTCCCTCCCCTCAAATTCAGCATAACTATACCATAATTTTGATTAGATCAATGTTTGGTGTTACATTGTTATTACTGTGTAATTGTCATGGACAATATATTACTTTCCTGTGTAACATTGTTTTCCCTAGAATAAGTACTTTTCTTTTTTTATTTGCTTGACTTTTCTGTACCTATTTCTAATTTATTCACAAACTCTTCTCCAGTTGTGTAATTTCCTATCAATATATTCAAACATATTAGATAGCTTATCAATTAGATATCACAGTCTTTCTGGGAGCCCCCTGGCCTGCTTTAATCATCTTCACTTTTTATTGGCTGCAGAATAATTATATTTATGTACTAGAATTTATATTCCATTGTTTTTGATACAGTAATTTTTTTAACCAATCTTCTTTTCATAAACTGTTTTTCAAGTTTCCAGAAGTAAATGCTGCCTTCAGCATTTTTGCATACAAAATTTTAAACTATAGATTAAATAACATAACCAGTATTACTAGGTCCAAGGATATACACATAGTGCATTTTGAGTTATTGTCAAAACGGGTTGCACTCTTACCAACAAAACCCAAATACTCCTTTTTTCCCCCTCAGTCTTTTCACTTTTTTCATTGGTAGGGAGAAAAAAATATCTTTGATGAATTATCCATAAGTTGACCTCTTGGACATGTTTTAGTGCATCTGTTTCATCTGTAAGAATAGCAAACAGCCAGTTATAAATGTTAAAAATAGACATAACTGTTTTGACAAAATAAGTGTATATTATAGTTTGTTTTGCCTTATTCAAACTTACTACTTAAATATCAGTTTAAATAAGGTATTATGGAAGGTAGAAATTGCTACTATCACTCTAGAATTGTGGCCCCTTTATGAAGTCCCCAGAAGTGGTCATGGGAGTAACAGCCTTTAAGTTTGAGCTTTAGTGGACAATTATCATGGCCGTGCTTGTGACAGATTGTCTTCTGTTTGCCATTTCACTTTGCTTCTCATTGTTTATTGTGTTTTTTTAATGAGTGTGTACCAAGGAATTATTTGGTGTGATACAGAGAATTCTTTGGCAAACACTGAGATTCTAGTTGGGATTCACTCACTGCTAAAAAAAATTGATATTCTTGTAATGAGTTGACTGCCAAGGTGAATTTAATAGGGCTAAGTTTATTTGGCTCCATTAGAATAAGAAATCAGAAGCATTAAGGAGTGATTCCACTCTCCCCTGAGTTTTTCTTTTTTATAGCCCTCAAGAAAGGGAGGCCGCTAATTTTAAACTTTTAACTAAATATTAACAAAATATCTTTCCTTTCTTAGCGCCAGTGCTTGGGACTACTAAGTCGCTTTGGTGGCTCTGACAGACTCCGTCAGTTTAAATTTCAAGATGATAATGTGGAAGGAGACAGAGTGAACAAGAAAGATGAAATCGAACTCGCTATGCAACAGGTAAGGGGAGTGAGAACTGTACCTATTCTTTAAGGTTTTTATGTTTTAGAAATATATGATAAAAGTAACATTTGAGTAATTTTATAAATTGATTTATAACTTTTTTTGTCATTTTACAATTGGATCATAACTTTGTTCTTCATATCTGGATTTCCATGGTATTAGGACATTTGGGAGCTCATGTTTTTGTTACTGCTCTTCTTTGTTGTAGATTTGTGCCAATGTCATGGAATATTGCCAGTCACTCATGATGCAGAGTTCCCCTACCTTTCAGCATGCTGTGTGCCTCTTCACCCCGAGCCTGTCCGAAACCATTAACAGAGATGGACCCCGGCAAGGTGAGCCTTGTTCTTTCTCTCTGTATTTGAGGAATTATGGTAAGTTGTTATGATTATGACAAGCTCTAGTTGGCTCTAGTAAGATGTGATTTTTTTCCTTTGTGTAACAATGGGAAAATTTTAAACCAAATTTTTAAGAAGGAGTGGTGAGGAGGTACTATTGTCAGACCTGTGGATAGGCTGGGAGCTCGAGAGAATAGAGAAATTCTAGATTTTCTGAGGATAAATCTAGAAGAGTCTTGTGGCCAAAGTATAGTTTTCAATAGTACTTGAGATCCCAAAGGAAAGACCTAGGTTTGGAGAATAAGCTAGCTGGGTGAAAATATGAAAATGTAACAGCCCCATTCTCTCCAAACATATAGTAGACTGATTGATAGCATGTAATCAGTCCCTGAGACTGTTCATTAAAAATTGTTTTTTCCTCTTTATTCATTTCCTTAAATATTTTCAGTTGATCTATCTTCAAATTCATTTATTCTTTCCTGAGTCAGCTCCATTTAGCTGTTAAGTATATCCAGTGAATTTTTTATTTCAGAAATGGTATTTTTCAGTTCTACAATTTCCATTTGGTTTTGTGATATCATTTATATTTTTTTCTACTGAGATATCCTGTGGTTTTTATTGATTGTGAGCTTATTTTGTTTTCTCTCGGTTAGGATAGTCAGAATAGCTACTCTGAAACCCTCATTAACTAATTTCCAACATCTGGTTCATCTGAGATTAGATTTGATTTGTTTTCTTGTCTCTTGAGAATGTCTTCCACTTTCTTAGTTGTCACATGTGGGGTAATTTTAAATTTTATATTACATTCCCTACCAGCGTGCCTGCTTCTGTTCACTCTGGTACCGTCAGGTAGTTGTTTTGGTATTGTGTCTAGGTTTTTTACTTGTTGTCTGGTATGATTTTAGTTTGTCATACTTGGAAGCAGAAGTTCTTAATATCTAACAAGTTACCTTTACTTAAAAGATACCTTCGCCGAACCGGTTTGGCTCAGTGGATAGAGCATCGGCCTGCAGACTCAAGGGTCCCAGGTTCGATTCCGGTCAAGGGCATGTACCTTGGTTGGGGGCACATCCCCACTGGGGGGCGTGCAGGAGGCAGCTGGTTGATCTCTCTCAACCATGTTTCTAACTCTCTATCACTCTCCCTTCTTCTCTGTAAAAAATCAATAAAATATATTTTTTTTAAAAAAAAAAGATACCTTCATTCAGCGATTCATTTGGAGAGTTGTCTTACTTAGGTAAGAGTTATGTCTTAATGAAATTGAAGAAGTAGCTATAAAGCTTTATAGTTATACTAGAGGCCCAGTGCATGAAATTCATGCACTGGGGGGTCCCCTCAGCCTGGCATGCACCCTCTTGCAGTCCGGGAGCCCTCGGGACGTCAGTCGGACATCCTTAGCGCTGCCATGGAGGCATGAGAGGCTCCTGCCACAGCCGCTGTGCTTGCCAGCCATGAACCTGGCTTCTGGGCGAGTGGTGCTCCCCCTGTAGGAGTGCACTGACCACCAGGGGCAGCTCCTGTGCTGAGCGTCTGCACCTGGTGGTCAGTGTGCATCATAGCGACCGGTCGTTCTGCCATTGGGTCAATTTGCATATTAGCCTTTTATTACATAGGATTCTGTGGGATAAATGGGTATTAAACCATTTAGATTGGAGATATAAAACAATGGCTTTGACATAATTAAGCAAATTAATTCTACATAGTTCTAGCTTTGTCCTATATTCAAAAAGTTTGCTTCCAGGAAGATCACTGGAATAAGAAGATGTTGCCCTGGGAGGAGTTCCACTTTAGGGAGATACGGATCCTCACATGTGCTCGCTGGGTGGTTCAGCAGAGGTGAAAGATCATCTTCACTTTGGAATGATTGGCAGTCCTACCCTAAACCCCTCATTCAGAACAGTGGTTTGCATATCACCCAGCAGTGACATTTAACCTCATCCATCCCCTCTCTATCTGGCAATTTGTGATTGTAGGTCTTGATGAAGACCTGACTACATCAAGAGGGCAATCCTTCTCTTCCCCCATTAATTCTTAAGTTTTTAAAAAACACGAGATTTTCAAACCAAATCCTAATTTTGTCATTTATTCTTCAAAAACATTAATCATATGCTAATAATGTATCAGTAGTAATTATTAAAACTTCATTTTAATCTTTCACAAATAATTATCATTCTTTAATCTTTAATACTTAAAGATGAACTTTATGAAGCCTTATAAATTGATCTTTATTTTCCCTCAGGCTTTTTAAAGAGTTAACAAGCACATTTTCCTCTGCCAGTTCTAGACATGGGAGTGGGCAGGTATGTGGTAGGTTTGAGAACACTGAGTTATAGAGAGGCACTTGAACCTACTGGTTAAGAGCACAGATTGGTGACGAACTGCCTAGATTTGTGTCCCAGTTCTATAAGTGACTGTTGGTCTGACTTCAGAAAATTCACTTACCCTCTTCATGCTTCAGTTTCTTTATTTGTAAAATAGCAAATAAATGAATGCTCCAATGAATGACTGTAAGGATTAAATGTGTTACTATATGTAAAGTGTTTGAGAACAGTGCCTGGCCCTTAGCAATACCTAAATGTTAGCTATTATTATTTTCATTATTGTTGTTGTTATCAGTTAGTATATTTACTATTACTTGTGATCCGGGGACCCTTTCCTATAGCACCTCTATAGACCTCATGATCTTTCCTGTGGAATCTGTTTCTGTAGTCAAATTTCTTAGGAGCCATCTTCATCTGATGTCTATGTCTGATAGCCTATGAACACTGGTCTTTTCTAGACTTGAGCATGTCAGTGTGAGAACTCCTAAAATGCTATGGAGTAATCTTAGCATTAGACTATCCTCTTTGTAGATATCTTCCTACCAGGGGAGATACCACACAAATGTTAACTGGGGACCAGGGTACGTAAGTTCACCAGGAGGAGGCTCTATGTAGATGTGATGACCTGTGTCATCTTCACTGAGGACTGGAATGGAAACCTGAAATCCCAGATGTGTCTGGGATATCCTGGTTGCTATCAGCACCCACTGATAAGGGGCTGTTTTCTCTCTTCCTCTCCACATGAGGACCCATGAGATCTGACTTTGGAGCCAAAGTTAAGGGAGGTTGTAGTGAAGGAAGCAAATGCCGATCTCTCCTTCACTGTACATGGCAGTTAGGGCCATTCAACAAAGATGTCTCCAAATTGAACCTGAAGTTGCTAAGGTGTTTCTGAAGAAATCCCTCAGTCATAGAGGAAAGTGCCCTGTTTGCCCTCACAGGCTTTCTGTAGAGTAGCAGTGGTATTTTCTCTAGCTCTTCCTTCTGCAGGCACCTTTTCTGACATCTCGCCGTTCCTGTACCTTCATCAGAAGGTGGTCAGGTCAAAGGCAGATCATCTTGTTTTGCTACCCAAATGGAGTTACTGTGGTAAAAGACTCATTAAAATTCAAATCCAATGCTGTCCTATAATAATGAAACCCTAATATGCAAATCAACAGAACAATGGAACAACTGGTTGCTATGACGCGCACTGACCATCAGGGGGCAAACACTCAACGCAGGAGCTGCCCCCTGGTGGTCAGTGCATTCCGAGGCAGCGCTAAGGACTCTTCAGGGGATGTCCAACTGCCGCCTTAGGCCCGCTCCCCTCCAGCAGGCCGACATCCCCCGAGGGGTCCTGGACTGTGAGAGGGCTCAGGCCCAGCTGAGGGACCCCTCCCACCCCCCAGTGCACGAATGTCATGCACCGGCCTCTAGTTTTTGAATATTTTAGTTGGTGTTTTCCTTCTTTCTTTGGAAGAATGACTTTGAGCTGGGAATTCAGCAACCAGAAAGATGCAGGCCGGCAATGAACCCATGTAACTAGAGCAGTAGGGTGAGGCAGGAGTTACTCACCTGGGGTCAGGAAACTCCAGACTTGTGTATATGGTCTGGGGGTGGGGTTTGGGGTGGGGAGATGGGAGTAAAGGTTTATAACTAACAGAGTTCTGAAAGACATCTTCAGTCAGTAAAGGGTAAGCTCTATCTGTGTCCAATTGTCACATTTCCTTATTCTCTCAAGGTCTTCAGCCTTATGTTCACCCCTGATTATGGACTCAGAGTAGCTCCTAGCCACTCCTTTGAACTGTCAATGGTATTTAAAAGTAGTCTTGGGTTGGTTTTAATAATAGTTTACATGCCCTTAAATTCCTGGGCATCCCTTGTTTTAAAACAGGTCATTTGAAATACATATAAAATGCTTACACGTGGAACATTGTTTTTTATCATCAACTCTGTTAGATACCCAAGCTCCAGTGGTTCCATATTGGCGCCTGCCTGGTTTGGGCATTATTGTCTACCTACTGAAACAGAGTGCTAATGATTTCTTCAGCTACTATGACAGTCATCGGCGGAGTGTCAACAAGTTACAGAATGTAGAGCAACTTCCACCAGATGAGATAAAAGAGGTATGAATCTTATAATGGGCTGTGAAGCCACTGACTTTACTAATAAGGACCAGGGTATTGATGTCATACTTGTGAGTAAAGATGACGTATGCAGTGAGACAAAAGGAATTGAAATTATTCCTCTGTGTGACTTGAAGAAGAGTCCCTCACCTTAGCACCATGCCTTGTAAGCATAGACTCTTGAATGAAAGACAGTGAAGTTACACCTGTTCAAGAAAACCACCTGCCACCAGCAGAATGGCAGCTGGCCTTTGTGTAAGATCATTTATACTCTAAAGTCTGTGCTGAGAAACAGGCTTCTACTCCAGGTGCTTATTCAGTAGATGTGATATCCTTAGGTAAGATGTCTCTACCTTCAGTATCGTCAGTACCTGTTTAGTGAAATTTTCAGACAAGGAGATGGAGTAACAGATGTGACTGCCTGCTCTCAAGTACCCAGAATCATTCCCTGACATTTATTGTAGCTAAAGATGCTGAGTTGCCAGGCTTGCTCCCTAAGTAGCCTGCCATCTTTCCCATTTGGCACAGGGATCTCTTGGCATTGCTGCCGCTTCCTCTGTCCTATGGCAGCCTGGGCCATTTTACCACTCCTGGTTTTCACCAGCTTTCCTAAAAAACTCTGTATCACTCTTCAGAGTAGTCAATGCCTACTCCCTCTTGCCACTCTTCTGATAATCATAGGGAACGTTTCTGGAGTGTTTATAATGTGCCAGGCCCTGAGCTACAAGTTCTATGAATGAATATATGAGGCAAATGTTGTTCTCATTTCTCTGATGAGGAAACTGAGGCACTGGAAGTTTGAATACCCAAAGCCCTAGCTAGCAAGTCCACATTGAGTCAGGAGTTATTGACTGGGTTCAGGTAGTCCTGAAAGTGTGTGGCTTACATCAGGCAGCCCTTCCCCCTCATGCCAGCTTATGGGCGATGCTCGTACTCGCAAGAGGAACTGTAGCATCATAATAAAGTACATGACCTTCCACTGTCCCCACTTCAGTACACCCTCTGCCAGAGACAGTGTCTGAATTTTAATTGAACCATGTGCTTATAGGTCTGCCCAACAGAGTGGTGACCGCAGAGGTTTCGGTTGGTGATCATGTTTTTTATGCTCTAGAAGTCTACTTTACATTTTCTTCAGAAGATATGTGACAGCTGTTAAAGAAATGCTGCATGGCATTGTTACACCTGCTGCTGAAAAAACCTGCTGTTCTCTTCTGTCTTAATTTGACAGGAAATTCAGGGTTGATTAGAAATGTCTGTTTCAGGGACAGGACTTTTTCAAAAAGTAACAGATGAATATTCATTTGTAATTCCACTGCTTCATTTTTTTGTTATTAGCTTCCTAACTAGAAAGTGACTCTTCCCTGCCAGGATGTTTAGATTTATTTGAATGTTTTTCACAGTGCTTATCACAAGCAACCCTCTTATAGTACATTTTCGTTACAGTTGTGTCATTCTTAATACTGCATTTGTTTCTTTTTCTTAGTTGTGTCAGTCTGTGATGCCTGCTGGTGTTGATAAAATCTCCACTGCCCAGAAATATGTTCTAGCAAGACGGCGTTTGGTGAAGCTGATCAACAATCGAGCTAAACTGCTTTCCCTTTGTTCTTGTATCCTTAGCAAAATCACAGTGGGACTTGACCTTTAAGAGAACCTGCCAATGTAGGAACTGTTTACTTATTCTCATGTTATTTGGGCATCAAAACCATATAGAAAGGGTCATAATTCCTGTTCATTTTTTCCCCAGTAAATGCCTGATATATTTCAAAATAGAATTATTTTTCCTTTAGAGTAGCTA
Source organism: Myotis lucifugus (assembly GCF_000147115.1). Lineage (NCBI taxonomy): Eukaryota > Metazoa > Chordata > Mammalia > Chiroptera > Vespertilionidae > Myotis > Myotis lucifugus. Next base: position 1,997,129 of record NW_005871094.1, on the reverse strand, counting down.
ATAACCCTGATAATGTACAGAACCTTTCTGTCTGGACAGGGGACAAGGACACTGGAGACTGCTGGCACAGTGTCCCGCGGTCCCCTCCTCCTTCTCAGCACATCTTGCTGCTTCTGGGGAGACGTCTTCCATCTTCCGTGGAGTCTTACCCCTGGCTGTTTACTGAGGCTGTGGGTACATCACTAGGTGGTGCAGTCTCTCCTTTTTTCTCCTCCTCAGAAACTGGTTTGTAAAAAGCACTTGTTGAGATTGTTTTCCTTTACTTGAGCTCTCTGTAGTTATCATAGAGACCTGCCTATTTATTCTTTGGCGCCACCTGGAGTACTACTTGTTACATTGCACACCCACGGATTCTCAAGACTCTTTGTTTGCCTCCAGGACATTGTTAAAAAGCAGAAGGCTACAAGGTAAACATTATTCTGCAAATTAATGAACCATAAATGCCTTTGGATTTCAGTGCCTTGAAAAACTAGTCACATTTTAATTTATTTTCTGTGTCTAGGTTACTAAGAGTTGATTGGATAATCGAGAGCCACTTAGGTATTAGGCATAGCTTGACTTTATACTTTACTTCTAGCCGTGGGAAATTGTGCAGAGCATAAAAGCATCTTAGCAGCTGCTCCTCAACTTCTTTCAGTTAAGAGGTGAGCCAGCTCCAGCGTCCCCTGCTCACAAGTAACTGTCCGAAAGAATGGAAGTGGGTCAGCCGAGGCCAGGGTTCTCGTTGCTGGAATGAGCCTCTCTCATTGATGAGAATGTATTGGGTCCCTTGGGGGAAAACAGAAGACAAGCTTTCGAGCCCTGGCTCAGACCAGCGAAATGCTTCCCGGGGGCTTCCATGAACTGAAAATTGAAATCAGGTTCTCATCTTGACCCATGTTTTCCATGGCACTGTGGTTCATTGTCTCCAGGTTCTTCCACTGTGTTGTAGACAAACTGCAGAAAAGGTTTGAGTATGTCTTTTGTCTCTAGATTCTTTTGCTTCAGAAGCCAATATGGATTTTAGAAGTGGATTGACAGTAGTGAGCCAACATGACATAGACCAGGTAACGTTCAATTCTATGCTCTTTTTTAATTTCTAAAGGAAAAAGGAGAAGTCTAGTATGTTAGTAAGACTGTAATTTTCAGGATGTATACAAAGGCCAGATTTGAATTCTGGCATGGCCACCTAACAGCTGTTGATGTGGAACAACTTACTTAACTTCTGAGCCTCCATTTTCTCATAGAAAAATGGGAATTATGGTGCAACTTCAGAGAATTTTTTCAGAATTAACTGAGGTTTCATATGTGAGACTCCTAGGATAGTGCCTGGAACCTAGTAAGAGTTCAGTAATTGGTAGGTATTAAGATCTAGAAATTCCCAAATTTTTTTTATTAACTTTGTAGAATTTTTAGGCACAAATTGACAACACTTAATTTTCAGAAAATTTAATGGAGAGATTGTGAGTAGCCATTAAAAATTTAACTCCAGTAGACGATCATATTGTACAGTCATGTGTCGTTTAACGGCAGGGATACATTTTCAGAAGTGTGTCGATAGGCAATTTTGTGGTTGTGCGAACATCATAGCATGCACTCCCACAAACCTAGATGGTATAGCCTACTGGATACCTAGGCTGTATGGCAGAGCCTGTTGCTACTGGACTACAAACCTGTACAGATAGCACGTTACTGTACAGGATACTGAAGGCAATTTTAACCCAATGGCATTTGTGTATCTAAACATATCTAAATATAGTAAAGCAACAGTAAAAATATGCTATAAAAGATTAAAAAAATGGTACACCTGTATAGAGCACTTACCATGAATGGAGCCTGCAGGATGGGAAGTTGGTCTGGGTGAGTTAGTGAGTGAGAGGTGAGAGACTGTGAAGGCCTAGGGCATTACTGTACATTCCTGCAGACTATAAGCACTGTACACTTAGGCTACACTAAACTAAGTTTTTTCTTTCTTCAATAAGTTATTGTGACATTTTTACTTTTATTTTTTTATTTTTTTAATATATTTTATTGATTTTTTACAGAGAGGAGGGGAGAGGGATAGAGAGTTAGAAACATCGATGAGCTGCCTCTTGCACGCCCTCTACTGGGGATGTGCCCACAACCAAGGTACATGCCCTTGACCGGAATCGAACCTGGGACCCTTGAGTCCGCAGGCCAATGCTCTATCCGCTGAGCCAAACTGGTTAGGGCGACATTTTTACTTTTAAATTTTTAAAAACTTTTTTACTCCTTTGTAATAACACTCAGCTCAAAACACAAACTGTATAGCTGTATAAAAATATTTTTTATGTCCTTATTCTATAAGCTTTAAGCGTTTTTCTGTTTATTTACTGTTAAACTTTTTTGTTAAAGACTAAGACACAAGCACACACATTAGCCTAGGCCTACACAGGGTCAGGACCACCACTATCACTGTCTCCCACCTCCACGTCTAGTCCCACTGGAGGTCTTCAGGGGCAGTACACGCATGGAGCTCTCATCTCCTGTGATAACAGTGTCTTCTGCAATCCCTCCTGAAGGACCTGCTTGAGGCTCTTCTTGAGGAGGTGTCATTCTTTTCAGAAATACATCCCTGGTGGTTTTTGGTTTGTTTCTTTTTTTCCTCATAGATTTGATTGTTAGCAGATAATGTTACTATGAACATTCCTTTTTCTATTAACAATGGCAATGAAGACAATAGGTGATAGAAATTTTTCAGCTTCATTACAGTCTTACAGGACCACTGTCACACATGCAGTCTGACGTTGACTGAAAGGCATTATGTGGCACATGACTGTATAGGGCATTATGTACCTAGTAACCCCTTGATCAGTAGTGTTGAAATTGAATGAAGAACATTTCAAAAACAATTAAAATGAAACCTCATATGAAACAAATACAAAGTCTTAGGAACAAAGCAGTTATCAGGATGTGTAATATTAAGGAAAATGAATTATAACCTGATCTGCTCCTAGGCAGCTAAAATTCATGTCCTTGGCCACGATTTGATAAAACCTGTGGCTGAAGGTTGGGCCTTATCCAGGAAAAAGGGGCAGAGTCACAGCATTTTTCAGACCCACACTTAGCCAGACGTTATAGATATCATGCCTAGTGCTGACTGCATTTGCCTCCTAGTGACTTTATAATTAATTTATTTCTTGGTGTGGTTTGTGTAGGGAAGCTAATGTTAGTGAGGCCATGTGCAGAATTAGCTAAAGAATATATCTTCCAGAAGATGTCTAATAATTATATGTTGACTTCATGACTGTTTCATTAGACTGGTCTCTTATAAAGTTAGAAGACATGCAGGATTAATAAATAACCTCACTCTGTGCTTTAATTTTAATGTAAAATCAAAGGCAGGTAGGTTCACCTAATTTAGTATTTGATGTTAGCTTTTCAGTGTTATGCCAAAAAGATCCATCTGGAACTACATAGGCATTCTAAAATACACCTGAGGTCTAAAGTGTATACCAGATACCCTTCCCCCTCTTATAAAGTAAAAGTAAAAGCATGTACATTTTTGTCTTTTTAAATTGTATAGTGAAGGAAAAATAAAAGTTCTTTCCAATGTATCCTTTGTTTCTTTCTCCCGAGGCATCCACTCAGTAACTTCTTGTTTGGCCCTTCAGGAAATGTTTTTGTGCATATGTCTACATGTCAACAGCAGCATCAACAGTTGTTATTTAAAGGAGATTTTAAATTTTACACATTTTTATAAGAAAAGAAAGGGGGGAAACAGTATGAATAAATTCTAGGGTGGAAAATGTGATTTAAAAAAATGGTACATGAGAAAGGACAACATTAAAAGATGCAAAGGTATTTTAAATTGGAAGACAGAATAAAAGAAATATTTGAGAATGCAGTTTTAATAATGAAATGTCCTCTGTGTTACTTCTAGCTTCAGGCTGACGCCATCAATGCTTTTGGAGAATCACTACAAAAGAAACTTCTGGACATTGAAGGATTATATTCAAAAGTTCGATCTCGCTATAGTTTCATACAAGCTCTTGTCAGACGTGTCCGAGGCCTATTGAGGATATCACGGAACTGAGAGCCGTTCTTATTACACTCTTCTAGGGAAGAGATGAACTGGGGAAAACTCTCTCCTTTTTATAGATTAATTTGTCTCTAAATTATGACCAAAAATATTTTGCTATTTCTTTCTTTATATATGCACATTTTTTTCTGTAAACCTCTTTGCCCGGTTTCATCCTTACTAGTAAAAAATAAACACTTTTTAAAAAAACAAACAAAACGAATGAATGGTTGATCTTTTGAAATTTTAGCTAGAAAATGATCAACATTATTGGGAAAGTATAAACTTTGCACAGTGGTGGTTTTTTCCTAGGGATATAATTTTGAATGCTAAATTAAAGACATAGTCTGGAAATTCTCATTTTTTTTCTCTCTTTGTACCTACATAACACTTCCATGATATTTAGGATTGCTCCATGAGGCAGAGTGGATAATAAACTGTAGCCACACTCATTAGTAGAATAGTGTACTTGGAAATGTCTCAAAAAGTCAAGTCATGTCTTTCCTAAAATTAATTTTTTTCTGCATTTAAATGACAATATAATTTTCATTTGTTCCTTAGAAATGATTGAGAAATTTCTCTAATCATCTGCCTATATTTCTCATAAAATATGATAGTTATAATTATAGCAAAAGAATTGCATAATCACCTCTCTATTTCTTGCTCAATTGTATTTATGTTCAAGTGACTACATCATCTGAAAGTCCATTTTTCCCTTTCTGGCCAATTATTTCAGCCTTGTATACAGGAGAGACTGCTGAGAGGAGAAAGGGTCTTGACTCTCTTGTACTAGCAGAAAATGAATTCTTAATTCCAAAGTGTTGCTTTTACTTTTAATCGCATAATGACATTTCCATAGTTTTAAACATATATATATATATTTAATTGATTTCAGCGAAGAAGGGAGAGGGAGAGATAGAAACATCAATGATGAGAGAGAATCATTGACCGGCTGCTTCCTGCATGCCCACCACTGGTTACGAGCCCGAAACCCCATCATGTGCTCTGACAATAAACGAACCGTGACCTCCTGGCTCATAGGTCGATGCTCAACCACTAGGCCACACCGGCTGGGCTCCATGGCTTTTAAGAATCTTTTTAAAATGGCTTTGTCATTGTTACATTTTGAAATTAATTTACTGCACTTATAGCACTAATTTTTAGCTGTTAATAAAGAGAAGTCTTAGAGGGGAGTGAATGAATAAGTAAGTGGATCCAAAATGTATTAATAATGACTGTTGCTCCACTGGTCAGGAATATGGCCATCTTTATCATCTGGAACACAGGCAGGAACCTACATAATCAGAAAAGAACCTGGGGCACAGAATCAAAGCATTTTATAAACCTTGGATGGACAGAGATATTAGCTAAATTTGGAATTAAGATTTTTAATTTACTGACTTCATAACTTGTTTTCCCATTTCTTCTCCCATTTCTTCCAAAATTGCAGCCAACTGTGGATGAGAAGTTGGGGCCATGAAGACGTGTGTGTGTGTGTGTGTGTGTGTGTGTGTGTGTGTGGTGGGGAGGAATACGGGGTGGGGTGGGGGGAACAGGAAGAATTGCTGCTGCGTGTGCTGCTCAAAAGGCCGGCCAGAAGCACCGTTTGTATAATCAGTCCAGCGGGGACATGTGACCGACTGCATTCTGTTCCCGTGTGGAGAGAGGCTGCTGGGGCAGTGTGTGTTCTTAGGGTTTAAGTTCATCTATTCCTTCAAATAAGCAAAAGATCTCAATGTATTGTTTTTATTGAGTTGATCAGTTTCGTGGGGTTAGAAAATTAAAAAGAGGTGAGTACCTTCCTTGTCATTCTTAGAGTTTTTATAAAATGGTGATACATAACTATATGGCTGAACTTTAAGCTCTACATGCTGTTTGTACACAACCTAGCCTTTTCTAAATATTTGTCTATTGGTTTCCCAACTTATTTTGAAAAATTTTGAATCTTCACCAATGTTGAGAGTAAAAGGCAGGGCACCCATACACCTTTCACCTGGCTTCACCAGTTAACGTTTTAAATATATATAAATATAAATATATGTTTATATTTATATATATTTTTTATTGATTTCAGAGAAGAAGGGAGAGGGAGAGAGAGATAGAAACATCAATGATGAGAGAGAATCATTGATCAGCTGCCTCCTGATGCCCCCTACTATGGATTGAGCTTGCAACCTGAGTATATGCCCTGACTGGGAATCAAACCCTGAGCTGCTGATTCATAGGTCTGAGCCATGCCAGCAGGTTTACCACTTAACATTTTGCACATTGCTTTAGCTCTTTTATATGTGTACTAGAGGCCCGGTGCAGGAATTCATGCATGGATGGGGTCCCTCAGCCTGGCTGGCAATCAGGGCCAAGGGGCCAATCGGGGCAGGCTGACCAGGGGAGGGACTGCGGGAGGTTGGTCGGCCGCAGGAGGTTGGCTGTGGGATGGCACTGACCACCAGGGGGCAGCTCCTGCATTGAGCATCTGCCCCCTGGTGGTCAGTGCGCATCATAGCTGTTGTCCGGTCTTAACGGTCGCTTAGGCTTTTATATATATAGATATATTGGGTTTCTTCCTTAACTATTTGAAAGCTGGTTACAGACATCATGGCACTTTTTCTGTAATATATCAGCAAATAAGAACAAGGATATTTCTTTCCTAATCACAATACCATTATCACACAAGACATTTAACAATAAAATTTTCTAATACTCAGTTCATATTTAATTATCTTCAATTGCCCCCAAATGTTTTTCGAACTTTTTTTTCTTCTACAGGATTTCAACAAGAATCACACATTAGCCTGGCCAGTGTGGCCCAGTGGTTGAACCAGTAGAATACTCAATTGGCAAGATACTACCATTCTACAGGTGATATCATGCCCTCAGCATATCATATCAGGGGGGACATATCAGTTTGTCCCTTTATATTGTTTGATCACTTAGTTTAGGTAGTGTTTGACACATCTCTCCATTGTAAAGCTGGTTTTCCCATTGTTATGAATAATCTGTGGGTTGATCTTTGAGACTGAATATCTTGTTTCCAAAATAAAACATTTTGACTTATCGTTCTTTTCTATTTTAAAAAAGTTGTGTACTGTTTCAATCATACAAATAACATAATCTAATTAACATGCAGGTGCCTACTCTATCTTGTCATATGCCTGGTTTGATCAAATCTTAATCATATTTGCTCTGTATCTCTCTATCTCTACCTCTATCTATCTTTGTCTCTCTCAGTAGATAAAACTGAGGCATCAGTGAACTCCTGATCTTATTTCTTTACTTCCCTCCCAGAGGTGACCATTGTCAAGAATTCATGGTTGATCTTTGTCATTTATATGTGTGTATTTTTAGGCAGTAAAAGGTACTGTTTTACAGGTTGTCTGTTAATCTTTATGTGTCATACTATGGGGCAATTTGCAGGTTGCCTTTTTTTGTTCAACATTGTGTTTTTAAAAAATTCCTCATACTTGTTTATTGTAAGTATTGAATAGTAGTATCACATTTAACAAATACCCTAAAACTTATGAACTCTACTGGAGTAGACTAATACACATTAAAGTCCCCAATATTTTGCTATTATAATATTTGGCTGCAATGATGATTATCATATGTGTCTTCTTAGGTCAGACATGTGACATGTAAGAGGGCTTCTCTGGATTTTGCAACTAGAAATGGAAATCCTGGGTTGGAGATTCAGAGCTTTAATTTCACTACACATTGCAACATTTTTCTTAGTGTTTGCACCCATTTATTTCTGCCCCCTGGTGGTCAGTGCGCATCATAGCTGTTGTCCAGTCATAACGGTCGCTTAGGCTTTTATATATATAGATATATTGGGTTTCTTCCTTAACTATTTGAAAGCCGGTTGCAGACATCATGACACTTTTCGAACTTTTTTTGGTCCACATCAGCAATAATAGTTTTTAAAAAATATATTTTTATTGATTTCCGAGAGGAAGGGAGAGGGAGAGAGAGAAACACCAATGATGAAAGAGAATCATTGATTGGCTGCCTCCTGCACACCCCCTGAGGATTGGGCCCACAACCTGGGCATGTGCCCTTGACCAGAATCGAACCTGAGACCCTTCAGTCCGCAGGCTGATGCTCTATCCACTGAGCAAACCGGCCAAGGCAACAAAAACAGTTTCAATTCTCAAAGTAGAGGAAGATACAATAAAATTGAGAGGAAGATACAGAGATTTCCCATATACTCCCAATCTCCATACATGCATAGCCTTCCCCATTATTAACATCACTTACCAGAGTGGTACATTTTTACTGAAGATGACCCTATATTGACACATCATAATCACCCAAAGCCCATGGTTTTTTATCTTAGGGTTCACTCTTGGGTGGGGGGTGCATTCTGTGGATTTGGACAAATGTATAATGAGATATATCCATCACTGAAATATACAGAGTATTACTAGTGCCCTAAAAATCTTTTGCACTCTGCCTGTTCATGTATCCATACCCCACTCCCTCCCTGGCAACAAATGATCTTTTTATTGTCTCCATAGATTTGTCTTTTCCATAATTTCATATAGTAGAAATCATACAGTATGTAGGCTTTTTAAATTAGCTTCTTTTACTTAGTAATAAGCTTCCTCAACTTTTCATTGCATGGTAGCTTTTTTTTTTTTTTTTTTTTTTTTTTTTTTTTTTTTTTTTAAGTGCTGAATAATATTCCAGTGTCTGGATGTACTATAGTTATTATCCACTCACCTACTGAAGGAACTCTTGGTTGTTTCCAAGTTTTGGTAATTATGAACAAAGTTGCTATAAAGACCCCTGTGTAGGTTTTTATTCGAACATAAGTTTCCAACACCTTTGGGTAAACACCAAGGAGCAAAATTGCTGCATTATATGGTAAGAGTATGTTTACTTTTATAAGAAACTACTAAACTGTCTTCCAAAGTGGCTGTACCTTTTTGATTCCCACCAACAATGTGTGGGAGCTCCTGTTGCTCTGCATGCTCCCTAGCATTGGTGTTAGCGTTCTGGACTTTGTCCAATCTAATAGGTGTGTAGTGGTTTCTCATTTTGATTTGCATATCCCTGGTTATCAGGCTGATTTTTATTGTTGGGTGTTAAGAGTTTTGTACATTTTATTTTATTTTAAATATATTTTTTATTGATTTCAGAGAGGAAGGAATAGGGAGAGAGAGAGAGAAACATCAATGATGAGAGGAAATCATTGATTGGCTGCCTCCTGCACGCCCCCTACTGGGGATTGAGCCTGCAACCCCGGCATGTGCCCTTGACTGTAATCGAACATGAGACCCTTCATTCTGCAGGCTGACGCTCTATCCACTGAGCCAATCCGGCTAGGGCTGTACATTTTAGATAACAGTCCTTTATCAGATGTATCTTTTGCATATATTTTCTCTTACTCTCTTTCTAACTCTCTTGGTATTGTCTTGCAGGGCAGAAGTTTTTAATTTTAATGAAGTTCAGCTTATCAATTTCATGCAATAGCTGAGACAAAGGGTATGCTAATTTAAACATGATAGTTTTGGCCAAATTGCAATCAAAGAAAGTTTTAACTATTTGTATCCCTATCAATATTATATGGCTATGCCCTTTTCTGCATTCTTTCCAATGCATTATGTTATCAAGCTTTTTGATTTTTGGCAATTGGAGAAAAATGGCACCTTATGTTGGTAGTAATTTACATTTCTCTGAGTATGAATACCACTGAGTATCTTTCTATATATTTGTGCTATTTCTATTTCCTTTTCTCTAAGCTGTTCACGGTCTTTAACTACATTTTATTGGATTTTGGTCTGTTGGTTTGTAGGCACTCTTTATTTAAGGGAAATTAGTCCTTCATCACTTGTTTTACAAACAATATTTTTCATCTATTTTTTCCCCCATACAATTAAAAACAATTTTTTTTTGTCATTGATTTTATCTTATCTTCTTTGGTTCTGCATTTTGTATCATGCTGGTCATGTGAAAAATCTTCCAACTTGGAGATTATAAAAGAATTTCTCCCTTTCTGCCTAACAATTTTAATATTTCTTTTGTTTTGCTTTGTTGTAAGTTGTTATTGATCTGTAACTTATTTTACACCTGGGATGGGAACCTCTGCCTCACGCGGTCCACATACAGGTAAGATCTAAACCTGGCTGTGCATCAGAATCCCTGGGGTTCTCATAATAACCCCAGCGATTCCGGGACTGGGGTCTCGGATTCTGAATGTTCCAAACTGTCCAGCCCCACTTGGGACTTGGGACTTCCTTCTGGCTGGCTTTCTCGCCGGTCGGCCAATTTAGGCGGCAATTCCCAGGAGCTCCGCCAGGGGGCGCCCGGGCACCGCGAACGGCTTCCGGGTGAGGCAAGGCGAGGAGGGCGGGGCTGGGGGGTGACCCGGAAGCCGACGGCGGGTTCCGCCCCTCGCACCGGGGAGGCTGGAGTGGAACGGCCCACGGAGCTACCACCGCCCTTCGCGCCGTCTTCGCTGACATCATGCTCCAGTTCCTGGTGAGTGGAGCTCGAGAAGCGGGCCGGGGGCTCGGCTCAGGGCCTGGGGGGCTCCGGACTCCCGGCGGCCTGGGCCCGGCGGCCTGGGCGTGGGCCCCGCGGTGCCTTCCGTCGCCCCGGGGTGGGCTGCGGGGCTGTGTCTGCCTCGCTCCAACTACTGGCCAGTCTTTTTCTGTGCGTTCAAGCCCTGAACACTTCCAGGCGTCCGAGGACGCCCTTTGGGAGCTCCGTGCTGTCTGCCGCGCCCTGCGCGCCGCGGGTCCTCCTCCTGTTCCCGCTCTTGGGTCCTCAGGACGTTTCGGACCGTCCCCCCTTCTGCTCTCCCGCCCCGACAAGGACACGCACCCCATCCCGACTTGGGCCTGCTGTTGGCGCTTCCGAGGCTGTGGGAGGCCGGGAATGAGCCGAATTCCTCGCGAGGCGCGGACGCCGGCCGGCGCTGGGGCGCAGGGAGCCCGGGGTGTCACAGCGCCTGACTCAGGGCGGCGGGCTCCGTCTAAGGCGATTCTCCCACGGGCGCATTTTAGGGGGGCGTGCGTCTGAGCATGAGCAAACTCGGGTTTCCTGCAAAGCTCGGCGGCTTCCCATGGCCCGTCACATTTCCAAGCCAGGGTCGTTCTTCCCAATCCGTGCGCTTTTAACAAGCAATGCTTTCCACCTCTAGCGAGAGGCAGGCATTGCAGCAGGTTCCAGGTGGTCACGGAAAGGGGGTTCTCGGGGTGAGATGCTTCCCCGATGTTACATTCTTTATCAAAGAGGTGTGGTCGTTGACTTTTTAATCCTCTAGGCCAGAAGGAGGGGGAGCCTTGACAATAATGGTCCACTAAGACAGGGTGCCCCTCTGTCCCTGGACGTGCATCTGTTGAGAGAAGTGGGTAGGATTACTTTTCACCTTGATTCGACTTCCGTCCCGTGAGTCCCCCAGCCTGAACTCGGGCAAGTCTTTCTCTCCGCTTTCAGCCATTTCATTTATAAAACAGTGGGCGGAGGTCCACGATCCCGGGATCTCCTCTAGCTTTTAGCCTGTGACCAGCCATCATGTCCTCGTGGGTCTGAACCCTCGCTGCAGCCGTGGGAACGTGGGCTGCTCACTGAAGTTTTCCGTGCTGCAGTGTCCACAGCGGACAGTGGAAACCTGTCTCGTGGCTTCTTTGTGAGGATTGAACGTGAGTTCATACGTTCAGGTCCTTACAGCAGTGACACTGAGGAAGGAATCAGACACGTTCCATTTCTCTTTGACAAGGTGTCTAGTTCTGATTTCGTTTCTTCCCGGGAATGGAGATTAGTTTGCCCCCAGAAGTGTAGGTGAAGGGAGAAGTTTTGGCAGGGACGGGGCAGTCACAAGTGAATGTGGGCACTGTCGTGGCACATTTTGGAACTCTCCAAGATGGTTCCTGCATTCGTCACTTTCTGGGACACTGTTTGAACACGGGATTGTGTTGCGCACAAATTGCTTACTCCTCCTTGGATGAAAATACTTGCCCGTCATCCCAATCTGAGACCTGGTTCCGCGGGACGCTCCTCCTCCCTGTTACTCCAGTAGCTTCCTTGGTTGCAGTGCAGTTTAGCTACAGTTGTTGTAAGGAAACTTTTGAAGCTTTGAGGAGAAGCCTGACATGGTGGGCGCTGCTGGGGGCTTGTGTCCACTGCCGCCTGTACTGTGGCTCCTTACCTCCGGAGTGGTAACACTTGGCACTCCCAGCCAGCTCCTCTTTACTCCCTTCCTCTTTGCCCTTGGGATCCTGCATCTCAGTACTTCCTGACGTCCTTTCACATTATAACACACGTGGATTTATTTGCATGGACGAGTCTGCACAGAGCGAAGGTGCCTGGCTCTGGTGCTGGACCTTCCAGGCCTGAGGGGGTCCGTGCTTGGAATACCAGGGGGAAGGCCCTCGTCTCATCTCGTCGGTTTGTACTGGCTGCTGGTCCCTTCTGGGTGCTGGGTGTTTCTCAAGGCTCAATCCCTGACTGCTCCTCTCTCAAACCCCCCTTAGGGGTGTGTTCCTTGTACCTGCACCTCTGTACTGAGAGCTTCCAAAGCTCCTTGAGTCCTTCACTCATGAGTTCCAGTTCCCTGTCGCAGCCGCCTACCGAACATCTCTTGTCATATCCTCTATCAGCCTCAACACGTCTGGACCCGTCACCTGTTCCCCACCCTGCAAACCACACCCAACGTTCTTCTTTGTTCCCTGGTCCTGGCTTTCTAAAATTTGAATTATTGACATAATCTTTTATTTATTTCCCTCCTTCATTCTCCATATCATCTAGCTTAGGGGTGGGGAATGTCCGACCCGCAGGCTGTAGAAGGCCCTCGAAATCATTTGGTCTGGCCCTGCCAAAGCATTAACAGTGAGTTAGTTAAATGTTTGACCAAATTTGGCAGGCTAATTTTTAACTTGATAATTTTGTATGGCCCGTGAATGATGTTATAAATATCCAAGTGGCTCTTGGCAGAGAAAAGGTTCCCCACCTCAGACTCTAGCTGCTATGCCTGGCACATATTTACCTGTTATATAATCTTGGGCAAGTTACTTAAGTGACCCATGCCTTGGTTTCCCCAATTTAAACTGGACAATAATTGTACCTGCTTTGTACGGTTGTGAAGAGCATGAGTTAATTCATGAAAGAGTTAGAATGCTACCTTGCACATAGTAAGCACACAGTAGATGTAGCTGTTGTTTGAAGCCATTGACTCTTCATTACTCACCTTAAGAAAAGTTCTGTCTTCATGTTCCCACTGCCAAGTTCGTAGAGCGGGTCTGTTTTACTCTGCCTTTGGACTGGCTACACTAGCCTCGCTGGCGGAGAAATGTAGGTTTTGAGCTGGGAGAGTTAGGGTAGGTTCTCCAGTCCAGCTGCCATGCTGGTGCTTCCGTCTCCACTACAGAGACGGCATCCAGCTTACAGTTGGTCGCCTCCAGTTACAGCAGGTTCACTACTTCCACAGGTAATTGCTTCATTTTTGGTCAACGTGTCCTTACTTAGTTTTACTCCTGGATGTTAAAGAGCAATTCTAATCTACATGACAACCCTTTGCATATTTGAAGAGCATTGCCTTGGTACTTTTCACTATCCCTCACTCACACCATCAGTCTTTTCCTTAGGTCAGTGGTCGGCAAACGGCAGCTCTCGAGCCACATGGGGCTCTTTGGCCCCTTGAGTGTGTCTCTTCCACAAAATACCACGTGTGGGCGCGCACGTACAGTGCGATTGAAACTTCGTGGCCCATGCGCAGAAGTTGGTTTTCGGCCTTGGCGAGTCTATTTTGAAGAAGTGGCGTTAGAAGAAGTGGGGATACGTTCGCTGAGGTCGGACCCCTCAGATTGAGGACGTTTTTAGCAAAGACCAGCTTAGGAGTACCGTAATTAAGTTAATAACAATGTACCTACCTATATAGTTTAAGTTTAAAAAATTTGGGTCTCAAAAGAAATTTCAATTGTTGTACTGTTGATATTTGGCTCTGTTGACTAATGAGTTTGCCGACCACTGCCTTAGGCTAAACATCTCTGTTTCTTTCACCCATTCTTTATGATGTCAGGTTCATGCTGATAAAGTTACCCTTCTGTGAATATTCTAGTTTTGAAATCTTTTTAAGACATGCCACTCCTTATATGCGCTCATCAGCCACAGAAAAAAGCAAGGCTGTTGCCTCTAATTCTGTGTATGTTTCCCTTGATGCCCTTGGTTCTGTCCTCTCTTGCAGCTGCCAGTGATCATCCAAAATTTATGGCTTTATTCACATGCTCAGAAACTGTCAGTAATACCTGTGTCCTTCCACATCAGATCGTAACCACTTTTACTTGATTTTCAAGATCCACTCATCTGGCCCCATTTTCTTTTCCCACTGCCTGTTATTGTACATCCTCTGTTTTAGATTGGCTAGGCCAGTGGTTGGCAAATTCATTAGTCAACAGAGCCAAATATCAACAGTACTTCTTCAAAATAGACTCGCCCAGGCCGAAAACCGACTTCTGCGCATGGGCCATGAAGTTTCAATCGCACTGTACGTGCGCGTCCGCACATGGTATTTTGTGGAAGAGCCACACTCAAGGGGCCAAAGAGCCGCATGTGGCTCGCGAGCCGCAGTTTGCCGACCATGGGGCTAGGCTAAACTTACCAACCTATGGGCCATGTGGCCTTCATACCTTCCCACATGTTTTTTTTTTTTTATTATTACCTTTATCCTCTTTTTAGCCTTCCCAAATACTCTTAATGGCCCAACTCCCATCTTTTTTTTTCACAAAGCCTTCTTGATGACTTTAAGCACTGTTCTGATCCATCTCTCAGTTTGCTTAGATCATACATGTCTTTCATCATTTAAAAAAAAAAATCTTCTAATTAATAGTCTTGCCCCTGGTTTGTTATATTTATTTCTAAGTACTTTTGAGTTGTTTTTTTTTATTGTGAGTGGCATTCATTTTAAAATTACATTTTCACATTGTTGCTTATGTATGGAAATGCTATAATTTTGCGGTATTAATTTCTGTGTCTAGCAATCTTGCCTTTAGCTCCAGTAGTTTGTCTATAGATTCACTTGGAAGTGAATCAGGGAAGGCAATACTGTGAAGGCAGTCATATTTCCAGTGAAGGCAAAAATGACAGTTTTGTATTCTTTTCTTATTTTTATTTCCCTCCCCTCCTCAAGCTAGGACTTCCAGTAGAAGTAGTGAGAGTGGATATCATACCTTTGTTTCTCCGTGTAGTAGAACTGTTTCTCGGGTTTTGATGTGATGTTTGTGTTTCTGATATTTTCTTACAGATTCTTCTTCTATTTCTACTTTAAGTTTTTCTTGTGATTGGCTGCTGACTTTTACCATGCTCTTTCCCCACCTGGTGATCATATGGTTTTTCTTCTTTAATACATTAATATGAATTACATTAGATTTTTAACACAAAGCACTTAACCAGGTGGCCCATTCAGACCATCATGTGGTGACATGCTGTTTTGTTCACTGCACCTTCATGTAGTTTAGTCTTGTCTTCCTAGAATAGATCATACGTTCCATGGGAAGAAGCCACATACATACTTTTTACACTTTGATTTCCCAAGCACATGGCACCTAGTACTTTGTGATTGATTTCATTTATTTAATTAGATATTCCTCTTTCGCCTGATGACCACTCTCAGATATTCGTAAGATATTTGAATATTTAAGTCAGCTTTATGAACAGGCAAACCAGTTCTACCTGATGCACCTCTTTCTAGAGCAGTGATGGCGAACCTATGACACGCGTGTCAGAGGTGACACGCGAACTCATTTTTTGGGTTGATTTTTCTTTGTTAAATGGCATTTAAATATATAAAATAAATATCAAAAATATAAGTCTTTGTTTTACTATGGTTGCAAATATCAAAAAATTTCTATATGTGACACGGCACCAGAGTTAAGTTAGGGTTTTTCAAAATGCTGACACGCCGAGCTTAAAAGGTTCGCCATCACTGTTCTAGAGTGTTATGTCCAACTATTTGTGAATGTCCCTATTTAATGTACTGGCTCAGTAAATAATTACCAGCTTTTTTCCCTCCTCCATTCTCTAAGGAAAATTATTGAATATAAAACCTAGCTTACATATTAAAACTGTGCTTCTCTGGTGGTAGTAGAAGGAATACAGGTTATATCCGTAGCAGCTTTTTATTTAATGTACAAAACGTGGGTTTTATTATTACTTGAAGCAGTTGTTAAACACATCTGATATTGTTTCCCATACTAAAATCTTCAGTGATTAAAGACTAACGCACAAAAAAGGGTGAAGTTTCCCCCGCTTCCTTGGAATGGAGAGGCTTTCTGACAGCAGTAGCTGAAATTAAGTTGAGAAATAAAATGATCAGTTTATCTTTGCTGTTAGATAATGTGTATTTTTGGTTTTCTTGCATTGTGTAGCTTTTCTCACCTGATACTATAAAACTTTAAAGGTATCCTTTTAAATGCTAGTTGTAGCTACATTTGCTAAATAAAAAGACTATTTTTAGATTTCTTAAGCTGTTGTCAGTAAATATAAGATGGTTCATATTCTGTCCTAACTTGGTTTGGGTGTGTACTTTTTGAAAATATAATTTGATGAGTCATATTTCAGATCTGTCAGGTAGTATTCATTCTGGGTTATTGCCAGGAGCTGTCCCAAGATAAAAATTGTAACTTTATTTGGTGATTTATACACTTAACTTTAAAAATATGTTTTTTTATTGATTCCAGAGAGGAAGGGAGAGGGAGAGAGAGATAGAAACATAAATGATGAGAGAGAATCATCGATGGGCTGCCTCCTGCATGTCGCACACTGGGGATCGAGCCTGCAACCCGGGCATATGCCCTGACCGGGAATTGAACCATGATCTCTTGGTTCATAGGTGGACGCTCAACCACGGGGCCATGCTGACTTGGCAACTTTCTTTTTTTAATGTGTTTTTATTGAAAAAAAATTTTTTTTGAGAGAGAGGAAGTAAGAGGGATAGAGAGGAGGAAACATTGATGAGAGAGAATCATCGATTGGCTGCCTCCTGCACACTCCCTACTGGGGATCAAGACTGCAACCTGGGCATGTGCCCTGACCAGGAATCGAACCAGCAACCTCTTGGTTCCTGGGTGGAAGTGGTTGAGCTGAGCCACACCGGCTGAGCACGTAAAAACTTTTTGATTGGGGAAGGGGTTGAGCAGCAAATGATCAGATGTCAGATTGCTTTGGAATTGGCTCTCTTCCTTTTGACTTAGTGCTTATGTTAATAAATACAATGTTGTGACTAACTTGCTCATGTGTCCATACATAACAACTGACAGCAGTATTCTTGGAACTCTCATATACAAAGCCAGCCATTTATCTGAGTGGTCCTCGATTTTTCAGTCTAACATTTCCAGTCTTTTAAAACATTTATCCAACCTGGAAACCTTGAAGTTGTCTTTGATTTCCTCAGTTTTATCCCAGATAGTATTTTACCAAATCTTACTGATTTTTTTTTTATAGTTTTGAAATGTGTTTTACATCTTACCATTCACCCATCTACAGTGTAGAATTAGTGGTTTTTAAGATGTTCACAGAGTTGTTCAACCATCACTACTATCTAATTTTATATCCAACATTTTATTGCCTCTAAAATAAACCACATACCCATTAGCGTTCATTTATCATTCCCCTTCTCACCCCCAGCCCTGGACAACTGCTGATTTATTTTGTGTCTACGGATTTGACTGTCATACAATACATGGTCTTTTCTGACTGCTTTTCATTTAGCATAATGTTTTCAAGGTTTATCCATGTAGTGTGAATCAGAACTTCATTTTGTTTTATGGCTGATTAATATTACATTGTATGGATATACCACATCTTGTTAATCCATTCACCAGTTGGTGGACATTTGGGTTATTTCCACCTTTTGGCTACTGTGAACAATTTTGCTGTGAACATTTGTATACAAGTTTTTGTGTGGATGTATGTTTCAGTTCTCTTGGGTATATGCTGTAAAGTGGAATTGCAGCATCATCTGGTAACTGTGTGTGAATGGCCAGACTGTTTTCCAAAGTGGCCGCACCATTTTGCATTCCCACCAGCAATGTATGGAGGTTCTACTTTCTCCACATCCTTGCCCACATTTTTCATCTTTTCAGTGAAAGTCATCTAGTGGGTGTGTTGTGGCACTTCATTATGGTTTTGATTTACATTTTCTTAATGACTAATAACGTTGAACATCTTTTCATTTTTTTGTTGGCCATTTATTTGTATGTCTTCTTTGGAGAAGGGTCTATTCAAATCCATTGCCCATTTTTAAATTGGGTAATTTTTCTTTTTATCATTCAGTCATAAGAATTCCTTATATATTCTGTATACCAATCCCTTATCGGAGACATGATTTACAAATATTATATTCCATTCTGTTGGTTGTCTTCTCTTGATGGTATTCTTTGAAACACAACATTTAATTTTGATGAAGTCCAATTTGTTAATTTATTTTGCCACTTGTGCTTTTAGTGGCATATCTAGGAAACCATTGCCTACTCCAAAGTCATGAAAATTTACTGCTATGTTTTATCCCAAGAGATTTATAGTTTTAGCTCTTATATTTAGCTCTTTAACCCATTTTCTTTTTTTTTTCTTTAACCCATTTTCAATTAAGTTTTGTTTATGATGTGAGGTAGAGTCCAACTTCATTCTTTTGCATATGGATACCCAGTTGTCCCAGCATCATTTTTTGAAACCACTGAATGTCTTAGCACCCTTGTGGACAGTTCCTTCATCGTACATGTTAAGGTTCATTCCTGGACCCTCCATTCTATTCTGTTGATCTTCATTGATTTTTAAGAAGAAGAAAAAATTATTCACATTTGCTTGCTACTTTCTCTGCAGGGAAAACTAGGGGTGTGGCCTATGATGTGGAGGGGACCATGGGGATGACATCCAGCCATCTGGATGGACTACTGATTAGGCTTCCAGGTCTTGGCCTGGAAGATGTTAAGCATTCTTGCCCTGCAGAGAATTTCCGATTCATTGAAGACTTTCTATACTCTGGCTCCAGGCTAACTTTTCAGATTAATGATTTATCATTTTTCAGACTTAGATTTTACTTTTTCAGATTCTTATTTATTTAGATTAAAAAAAATTTTTTTTTTTTTTGGTCTAAACTTGCCTATGGAGTATCCCATGAACAACATGTGGATGCTTTTTGGACTCCTGCATGTTTCTCAACACGTCTCTTAATGTGCAACATTTATCTTATGTTATATATTTAAGTTTATACTATCCCATTGGTATACTGGCAGTACTCTGAAACTGGAACTGGATATGACATGTGTAGAGGCCCAGGGTTGTTTTATTTTGTGTTTTTAAATAACTGCTATATTTTTATGCACCTTAATGTCTGATGAAGTTGCCAAAATGAAGCCACATTAAATATACCATATTTATCTTGAGATACCATAGTAATAACCAGAAATCCTAGAATGTAGGACCTGGAAGGAACATTGTTAGTTTAATGTTTTTATAAAACGGGAAATTTAGATCAGCAAAACTCCAAAAAGGTTAAGTATCTTGCCTACAGGTACGCTTAGATAATGGTAGAACCAAATCTAGTTTATTTCTTTTTAAAAAAAAAAAGTTTTTATGGTTTTATTTATTTTTTTTTAAATATATTTTTTATTGATTTTTCACAGAGGGGAAGGGAGAGGGATAGAGAGTTAGAAACATCGATGAGAGAGAAACATCAATCAGCTGCCTCCCGCACACTCCCTACTAGGTATGTGCCCGCAACCAAGGTATATGCCCTTGGCCGGAATCGAACCCAGGACCCTTGAGTCCGCAGGCTGACGCTCTATCCACTGAGCCAAACCGGTTAGGGCTGTTTTTATGGTTTTAGAGAGAGAGAGAGAGGAAGGGAGAGGGTTAGAAAGATAGAAACATCGATGAAAGAGAAACATTGATCGGCTGCCTCCTGCACACCTCCTACTGGGTATGAGCCTGCAACCCGGGCATATGCCCTGACTGGAATCTATCCAGTGACCTCTTTGTTCACGAGTTGACGCTCAACCACTGCGCCACACAGGCCAGGCTAGTTTATTTCTTTATGGAATTTTTTTCAGCCCTATGTTCTTTTTGTTTGGTATCAGAGTTAACATTCTCAGTTAATTACTCCCCTCCCTCTTCTTTTAAGCAAAGTTAATATTCTTTCTGGATTTGGAAAACCTCTGTCTACCTGGTTTCAACCCATAGTAGTGGGTTGCTTCTTAGTGCCCCCTTGATGTGTCTGATTAATCGAAAAGTAGTCTATGATTAGAGACTATAGCCTCTTTTATGCTTAATTTACTAACAAACTAATTTAAATTATGCTTTTGGTGTTAAAAGCTTGGTAAGCTTAAAGTTTAGTAAGAACCCCGCTGTATTCTGTTCCCATATGCCTATCCAGCTTGAATTCAAGGTTAGACCACTGCATGCATCACTGATGACCTTAAGTGTCACACTTTGTTTTTTCTAAGTTAACCTCTGCTGTGTGTTGAATAGGAACAACACTGATTAAAGAAAATGATGGGGGAACAATCAGATGCCAGTTCAGATTTGTGAAATTAGAAATTAGCTGTCCAGTTGGAGATGATTAATTATTGGCGGGGAGGCAGGGAATTAAAGATCATCATTAAAACTTGAAGCTTAATGAGTGTTGGCTCTTTTGGTGTGAAGGGAAAGCTTTAAATTTTCATGAAGCAGTTTTGTTCAGGAGAGTAGTCACCCAACAGGATAAACATTTATAATTCTCTCAGACGTGTGCCTTTCTGTCTTGTCACTGAGTAAGAGCTGGTTAGGGGACCTGTGTTCCCTGCAGGTCTTAAGAGGCCTGCCCATTAGACACCACCCATGGCAGAGTGTCAAGCCCTATGCTCTCTTGGTGGTATGTCCCATTCTTTTTTTTTTTTTTTAATATATTTTATTGATTTTTTACAGAGAGGAAGGGAGAGGAATAGAGAGTTAGAAACATCGATGAGCGAGAAACATCCATCAGCTGCCTCCTGCACACCCCCTACTGGGGATGTGCCTGCAACCAAGTACATGCCCTTGACCGGAATCGAACCCAGGACTCTTCAGTCCCCAGGCCGACGCTCTATCCAGTGAGCCAAGCCAGTGAGGGCATGTCCCATTCTTTTCTGTCATCATGTATTTCAGTTTTTGAGTGTGTATCTGTATTTAATTTAGGTTGTTCCATGTTCTTTGTTGTGAATGGCCCTGACAAGTCACTTCACTATCCTGGGCCTCATGTTTGTTTGTTTTTTATTTGTTTGTTTTTAAATAGTTTTTAAAAATATATTTTTATTGATTTCAGAGAGGAAGGGAGAGGGATCGAAACATCAGTGATGAGGGAGAATTATTGATTGGCTGCCCCACGCTGGGGATCGAGCCCACCACTCAGGCATATGCCTTGACTGGGAATTGAACCATGACCTCCTGGTTCATAGGTTGATGCTCCACACCGGCTCAGCTGGGCCTCATGTTTTTGAAATATGAAGAGATTGAACTGTGAAAGTTCCTTCATTTTCTAATATCCTATGATTTAACTGAACACTTTTTAAAAATTGAATACTTTTTATTTGATGTCATGAGTGTTAGGGTGAATGACCCTTAATCTCTCCTGCTTGGATATATTTTCTGAAATATATCTATAATAATAAAAGCATAATATGCTAATTAGACCGGACAGCCGAACATCCTTCTGGACAAAGCCGCAGTGGCTGCAAGGGCTGAGGGTAGGCAGCTGCAGCAGCTGGCAGCGGCAGCAGAGGTGGGGTGATGGCAGCAGCACCTTCCCCTGATTGGCCCGGTTGCCTCCCAAAGTAGGACATGCCCCGAGGGCTCCTGGACTGTGAGAGGGGGCAGGCCCGGCTGAGGGAACCCCCACCCCCACCCGAGTGCACAAATTTTAATGCACTGGGCCACTAGTATTGTTATAAGCCTTTTCCCATACCTTGAGGCAGACAGCCAGTGCCTGCAGAAGCAAGATAAGAACAACTCCCCTCTGCCTGACTGACCTGTGCACTCTCCTCTCTTGCCTCCCTTGACCAACTCTTGCCCTCCCTTCTGCTTGACTGACTCTTGCACTCACATCCTGACCCTGTATTGCATATTTTTACCCTATGTAAGACAACTTAACCACCTCCTCAGGGCTGACACTGACACACTGGTCTCAGCCAGCTGTGAGTGAATGCAATAAAATTTCTTAAACTCTTGGCCTGGCTCCTTTTGGCTGGGACCTAACAGTGAGGAATAACAATACTCATAACCAAAAAAAGAAAAACAATTGCAGCTTTTAACAACAAAAAGCAGAACTTTGCCTGGCTGGTGTGGCTCAGTGGTTGAGTATCGACTTATGGAGGTCGTGGTTTGATTCCTGCTCAGGACACATTCCCAGGTTGCGGGCTTGATCCCCCAGTAGGGAGCATGTAGGAGGCAGCTGGTCAATGATTCTCTCTCATATTTGATGTTCCTATCTCTCCCTCTTCCTTCTTCTCTCTGAAATCAATAAAACAAAAATTTTTTTTTAAAGCAGAACTTTAACTTGGGTTTCTAGAACTTACAATCAAGTGTTTATGGAGGTGCTGAGGGGATAAGGAGAATTTAGGGTAGATTTGTTCAGTGCTCCTATTTTTTGGTGTATTCTCTTTAACCTTTTGGGAGGCTATTTCTATGTATATTTTATAGAAGCAAGATGTGAATTTCACACTTTACACTCTCCAGCCCTAGACTGGACCCTGGGGTCTTCTAACTATCCTAAGCTCCTTAGGAGAATATTATCTGTATAGTTTGGCTTGGTATCAGCTGGTACTGAGCTCAGTATCCAGTGTAACTCTTCCTGTTCTGTTCTTTCAGGTTGGATTTACTTTTGGCAACCTGGTTGGAATGTATCTGGCTCAAAATTATGACGTAAGTGACCATTCACTTTCTCCATGATTCCATGAAGCTGACTTGTAGTGACTTGTCTTTGTTGAAGTAAGGTGAGCATAGATGGGGTCCATAGATCTGAGGGAAAAGTCTTGAATTTTGGAGAAAGATTTTCCAGTCACAGAAGCCTATCTGTCCTTTATATCACCACAAGAGGGCAAAATCCCATCACTTTAGATGGTCTCATGGTGATGCTGAGCTGTGTTTGTTAGCCCAGAGCAGAGGTCCTCAAACTTTTTAAACAGGGGGCCAGTTCACTGTCCCTCAGACATTCCACACATGCGAACTGCGGGCCCGGGACGAGTCGGCTGCTAAGCAGGGCAGGCAGCGGCGGCAAAAACACCCGGCGGGCCGGATAAATGTTTTTGGCAGGCCGCATGTGGCCCGCGGGCCGTAGTTTGAGGACTCCTGGCCCAGAGTAATAGTAGGTTAGATTCTTCTTAACAGTTCTACGGCATATCACGTGATCAGTGAGAATTTAAAAATTAATAGGATAATCTTTTCAGTCCCCATACCCAGGAGTAGAGATGACAGAATTTTGGAGGTGGGTCTATATCATGTAGCACGTTCAAGGAGGACAGAGTTTTGTGACATGGGGCATTGTATTAGCCTCACTTTATAGATAGGGAAGTGGAAAAACAGGTGGCAAAACTGCCTATGAATGGGGATTCTGGAAAGGTAATGACTGTTTTAAAGAGACAAGGAAATGAAACGATACTAACTTTTGTAGTGAAGCTTTTAGTGTGACAAAGGGAATTCCCTCTGTCAACCTTCATTTGAGTCATATGGTGCTGTATCCAACTGTATCACATTTATTCTTTGTATGTACAACTTTTACTTGGCTCTGGATTGAGGGGCTAAGTGAGTCTATAAAAGTCAAAGTCAGGGTCTGGCTTCCAGGGAGGGAGCATACTTTACCTGACAACTTCTGAAATCCTTCTATTGCAGTCCAAAGATTAAAGACACCACTATTTAACAGGTCACTTTCAGAGGAAAATAAAAACTTGCACAACAACCATTTATCTTTGGAGGAAGAGAAGTCAAAGCATATTGATTAGTTAGATGCAAAATTATAATAATGTCTTTTTTCTTTAAAGATGCCAAACCTGGCTAAAAAACTTGAAGAAATTAAAAAGGACATGGATGCCAAGAAGAAACCCCCTAATCCATGAGGCCAACTCCAGCACTGGCTCCAGGAAATCCTGACTCTCCTCTTCTCCAGGGCCTCCTTTACACCTGAACCAAAGCTTCTGTCTTCTGTCCAGTCTTAGCCTTTGCTTCGAGCACAAATGGGGCCACAAGTTAAGAACTGTGCTTACTTTCCCAACATCCTCACCGCTTCCCTTCCTCCTAGCAGCTTGGGAGGGCCTCAGACTGGAATTATGGTGCTAGATTAGTAAACATGACCTTTAATTAGTAGTTTCTCCCTTATTCTTTGGGATTTTTTACTGCCTTTTTCAAAAGAAAAATCAATGAGTTTTGTATAGCTGATCAGATATAAATAATGCTGACTTCACAGGTTAGCAATTATAATGGGTGTTTAAACATTTGGTACTAAATTATGTTACTTCAAGGTCACTAAAATTAAAATCTAGAAGCCAGTTTCTGGTGAATTATCCATTTATTTTATACTGTTCTCAGTATAACTGACATATATAACTCCATAGTTGCTAATTTAACCAATAAATCAATTTGCTACTCATCAACTGAGAAACTATATTCTGAGAACTCCATCAGGAATTGGGGAATTAAAAAATATGGCCTTTGTCCTCAGTAGACTTCATAGTTCAGTATGCATGTTTTTCCTTAATGATGCATTTGATCTGGTTCTTTTTCCTCAAAAGAATCATACTTATTTTAAGGGATTATAGGTGCATTTGACATTACATGATGGATAAATGATAAGTTGTCTATAAAGGAAATTTTATGCCTTTTCACATGAAAAGAAATGTATCAACATTATAACTTTATAGTGATTCTCACAAGAAAACTTTTTTTGCTGCACTCAGAAATTATCATTGTAATTTGTCAAATGTATAATTAGTTCATTTGAAAAAATTAAACAAAATGTTTGACTACATCACTTTTCCCGTGAGTCAAGATACAAGAGTGATTTAGAATGAAGGGCCTCTCCCACCTCTAGCTCCTAGATCCTCTTCCTGGAGCCAGGCACTGCCAGCAGTTTACTGTATGCTATTGAACAAGATTCTGTGCCTAACCATGTGTGCATGGGCTTTTTACACAAATGATAAACTATACATAGGCTTTGCTCTGGCCTTTTTTCCTCCCATTTAATATCAGTATGTAAGGAATAAGGAATCTGTTTCCTTTTTTGGCTGCATAAAATTCTATTGGATGAATATACCGTAATTTATTTAATCTATCATTGATGAATAGTTGTTTCCTATCTTTTGCTGTTACAGTGATAACTTGGAACCTGATGTTACCATACGTATTTATGCAGGGTATAGCCATAAGTTAACGTCCTAAAACTGTAATTTGCACTAAATATAGGTAAAGTCCCACTTCATCGTTTTGCTTTAGAGGGCTTGGGCAGCTTCACTGATAATGCTACGTCTGAGGACATTATAGCAGAATCAGTAAACTGCAAGATTACTTAGAGACACCTTTTTTCAGACAGCGATGACACTGATACTACATGTGATTATAAAATGAAGTGATTCTGCTTCTCTTTGAGAACATGCATCTCTCATACATGGAGATAAGTTTTATCCATCAGTTCATCCTGGTGTGTGAGACAGATTAGGATCATATGGTTTGGCTTCTCCCTTGCAGTGTGATCATGGGCAAACAGCTTATTTGTCTGAAACTGTTGTATTCTCTG
The DNA here is from genome assembly GCF_000147115.1 of Myotis lucifugus. Taxonomy (NCBI): domain Eukaryota; kingdom Metazoa; phylum Chordata; class Mammalia; order Chiroptera; family Vespertilionidae; genus Myotis; species Myotis lucifugus. Next base: position 1,971,375 of record NW_005871094.1, on the reverse strand, counting down.
TAAGATCTGGACATAATACCTACCTCATAGGGCTTCCATGAGAAACAATTGCAATAATGTACGTGATGCACAGTGCTTTGCAAATTTGCCCAATAAATAGCAGACCTTAGTCCAAACATCCTGCTTTTGCTCAGAATACTTTTGTTTCTTCGCAGTCACTTTGGGAACAAGTTTATGAACCATGCAAAATTTGTCATTATTCTATGGTCACGCTCTTGGTTGTTGATGAAAATCTACAGTATCCACCTTGATCATACCACCTGGCTTCCAAGATTTTATCTTAAATGACTAAATTGTTGGCAGGATGAATTAAAGCCTTAAGAATAAAGGTTTACCATCCCTGAGGGTATTCATAGTGCTACAAGCTTAGGAGTCCCTTGTTATCAGTCATGGTAGCATTGTTATTTGTGTGTGTCTCCCAGAGTGGTTTCTTTGGGGAGGGAAGTCACTTAGATGTTAGGAGAAAATCTCTCTATACCAGTGATGGCGAACCTATGACATGCGTGTCAGAGGTGACACACGAACTCATTTTTTTGGTTGATTTTTCTTTGTTAAATGGCATTTAAACATATAAAATAAATATCAAAAATATAAATCTTTGTTTTTCTATGGTTGAAAATATCAAAAAATTTCTATATGTGACACGGCACCAGAGTTAAGTTAGGGTTTTTCAAAATGCTGACACGCCGAGCTCAAAAGGTTCGCCATCACTGCTCTATACCAGGGGTCCTCAAACTTTTTAAACAGGGGGCCAGTTCACTGTCCCTCAGACCGTTGGAGGGCTGGACTATAGTTTAAAAAAAAACCTATGAACAAATTCCTATGCATACTGCACATATCTTATTTTGAAGTAAAAAAACAAAACGGGAACAAATACAATATTCGTATTTGCATGTGGCCCGCGGGCCGTAGTTTGAGGACCCCTGCTCTATACTATACCTTGTTACAAAACTCATCTGGAATTAGGGCTAACCCCCTGATGGAATCATTTCTACTGCTGAGAGCCATCCAGCTGCTGCACAGTGAACACAGGCCAACTTAGCAGGCACTGGTCACATACCCTCTCCTTGTTTTAATTTCTTGCCACAGTGGAAAGGGGCTCAGAGTTCTCAGGCAAGATCATCTTCCCTGAGACATAGGAGTCCAGACCAGCACAGACTTGAGGGTGCATTTGTGGATGGGGTGGCAGTGGTTGTGATCATGGCACAGGAAGTTACGTTCCCCAGTGGAGGGATGGGAAGAATCAGTGCAACACATGCCCTTTTTTCCCTTTAAAAATGTTCGAAAACCTCTGTTGATGTGATTTAAGAAAATTTATTGCCACCCTGGACCATGAAAGGAAAGTTACTCATAATACTACTGAAGGTTACTCACATGTGAAAAATAATACTCAGGATTGATGTTGGGAACCTAATAAATAGATCGAACTTGAAAAGCTTATCCTTAAACTGTAAACCTCCCAAACAAGCAAAGGGAGAGAAAAACCAAAACCACTTTATTTGAAATCATCAAAAGAGGCTATAGTTTATGTTATTTTATGTATTTTAGTTATTTGATGTCTTAATAGACTTTTCTTCTGATTTGGTATTTTATGCAATTAAGCAGTTACCTGCTTCTGGTTTAAAGAAAGAATTTGGTTTCTTTTTTCTAACTCATTTTTGTTACTATGAAGTGTGGTTTTTCTGGTTGTCTGTGTGTACGGGTTCATAGAGCATATGTACACATGCATGATGTTTTCATTTCCACTAAGCAGCTCACTCCATAGACACTACGTGTTTGTTTTTCTGCTGAGGTCTCCCACATTTTAATGCTGTTTCTGTTACTCCTCCCGAAGGAACACTATATACTGTACTGGAGCAAATGAGGCTTTTCTTAAACTTCCCATCTTGGACTTTGCACATAGCATTTCCATTCCTTACTCAGATGAATGAGTTCTTTTTTCCCTACTAACTATTAGGGACTTGTGGAAAGGAACAGGGCGGGGAAGGGAAAATATTTTGAGACGTTGCCTGGTCTTAATAGGGGAGTTAGTGACATTTAGATGTTCAAATGCTCAGTGTATACCTCTCCTAAATCTGGGTGCAACATATTTAGTCATATATTGAAGACCTCATGGATGGCATGTTTTTCAAGGCACATGGAGACAAAAGAACAAACAGGTTTTGTGGAAAGTGCATTGGGGTGGGGGCACTGCCAACCCCAAGTCCTGGGCCCGCTTGACTCATTGCCTCTGGTGAGGCCTGAGGAAAGGTGCCGTGTGGGTGTCATTCTGACATGTACAGTTGCACAGTGTTGGGACAAGAGAGAGGTGCCATGTAAATAGTGCAGGCATTTGTGCTCAGCATTCATTTGGTGAGGGCAGCCCCAGAATGAGCTACCTGTGAACGTGGGTGGTCTTCATCCCTTTTGTGTATTAGTGGTTTGGACTCTTGCCGTACTGGGATTCTAGTGTTTAGATACACTTTTTCAAACATGGGCCCCAAATATGAAGCCAACTACTTTATCTGTATGCAGCTGAAGAAACAGGGATCTAGTCTGATATTGGAGGGAAAACTAGCTGTTTTTTATTTATCAAAAGATGGCACATGAGCCCTGGCTGGGCTGGCTCGTTTGGTAGGTGTGTCGTGCTGTGCACCAAAAGGTGGTGGGTTCGATCCCCATTTGGGGCATGTGCAGTAGGCAACCAATCAATGTTTTCTTTCTCAAATCAATTTTTAAAAAAGTGGGCACATGAGTGTTTGTGCCATGTAGTTGTAATGTAAAAGATTGTATTCATGGGCGACTTAAAGGAATTTCAAAGGCAACTATGACTAAACAGATTTGATATGTAATTGACTTGAGAATAAGATGCAACCATACTCAGTGTCTTGTTTCTCGATTTCGCCATGTGTTAAGTAAGCTGGTAGAAGATGATCATTTACAGCTTTCCATCGATATATTGTGATAGAAAATAATCAAATTAAATACAATTGCAAGAGACACAAGACTAAGGAGATCTGTTAGTTAATGTCCAACGTGGAGTGGTTTTAGATGACAAGGAATTGTTAGTCATATTCAACATTTCCTGTCACTGTAATGAGCTATCTTGTTTGGCCTGAACCTCTGGTTTGGGGAGAGAACAGTGCTGTTCTGTAGAATAGTCAGTAGACCAGACTGAAATAAACACTCTGTCTAAACTGGCTAGTTGAGAGCCTCTGCTCCTCGGAGCATCTGGCAGAAATTGCAGTGGGGAGTTTCACAGCTTTTCCCTGTAGGAGTGAGTCAGGTTCTTGAAAAGTTGAACAGTGGTCAGTAAATCTAAGTCAACTTTTCTTTCTCTTTGTAGTTATTTATAATCCCAGAGTCTTCTCGATTATCTGCACCTTTGTCTTACTTTCTCAGTTCTGTAATGGGTCAGCCATTTGATGATACTCCTGACAGTAGGAGTAACACCGACTCTTCGGAACATTTAACGCAAAATAACTGTAGAGATGCTGGCTCCATCCAACCAGCTGTAGTTCTTATACTGGTATTTTATTTGGGCTCATTAGGTCAGTCACTTTTTTAAGTAGCCAAATAATTTGGCCTAACCTCATTGACAAGGCAGAAGTGGTAATATTCCTGGTAAACCTGGTCAATAATATGTGGTGGTCAGAGTGTGACAGTGTTGAATGGCACGAAAGCAATTTGACAATTCACAGATATTTGATAAACCAAGGTAGTGCCTTCATTGATAAATTATTGTTGCGGAAAAATGGCACATGCTGATAATAGGAACTTAAAATCAATTAAAACAATAACTGTGGGGGAGCCTTTCCCATAAGATATATTTAGCAAGTAACTGGTGGTGGAAATTAGAAATACATAATGCCAGGAAATGGAGCGTTTGGGAGCTATATCCAATCAGATAGCAAGGACATCTGTCCTGGAGAAAATGGCTTGGTTTTCAGGAGGAAGAAGGAGGCTTTGATTTCAAAGTGATTTTCTCAAGGGAAACATTTATTAAGCAGTTTCAGTTTACTAGGTAGTATAAGTAGCTGGGATTTTCAGAGACATAGGATATCACTCCCCTCAAAGGGCTCATCTACTTGTAGAAAGTGACTAATGGGTTTGGGCCTTTCTGGACCTGTCTTCTCAGAAATGAACTAATTACATCCAGAAGAAAGCCAGTCAAATATCATTAATAGTGCTGTAGACGTAATTATAGTTTTGGCCGCCTTAATAAGACAAGTATGAAAATTTTCCTCCTTCCCAACACTTAACCAACACAGTGGTACTGATGGCTCGTGATGAGTGAAGAGAGATGCTAATCACAGTGTGTCTTCTTTCTCTGCTTCCTTTTCCGTTGACAGAGAGAACAGCACCAGCCTTTATGGAAAGGGGAACAGTTACTTTATAGGAATTTGGTGCCAAAGTAAAGAGAAGCCATTGAAGAGAGATGCTTAAAATGGAATCAGAGCAGCGATAAGAGTTGTGACTGCCACAAAGAGGGCTTACTAAGAATTGCCTTTTTGTAGAGAACTTAGGACAGAAACTCTTAAGAGAAAGGAGCTGATGTAAGGTCTCAAGTTCTAGGTGAGATTTTCCTACGAAAGAGATGCCGCTGGTTTTGCTGTGCATAGGCAGGAGATTTGGGTTTCTCCTTCAACTCCTAAAAAGGAATTAAGAACAATATCAAACTTAGTGAGGCTCTGCAGTGTGGGGCTTAGCCTCTGAGGGGCAGCGGGGCAGGCTTTCGCCTCTTCCTGTCTTCCGCAGGATCGATTGCAGAGACTAGTTACAAACAAGTGAGAAAGGGATAGGTTTTCTCGGGCTTTGGTTGTGCGAGTCCTGAACCGCACTTGAGGTGGAAGATGGCGGACTCTTCTGGTGGGGGTGCTGTGCTCCTGGCGTTCTGCGTGGCCTGTTTGTTGGTCAGATTCTGCTAAGTGCTGGCAGCGCCTCTGGTTGGGCCGTGTGCCCACTTGTGTTAGGTCCGATCAGTGATGTTACTGGGCATAGCCCAGGCTGGAAAAGTGTCCAGGTCGAAGAGGCTAATTCCCCATGTGTTGATAGCCACCGTCACTATCACCAGGCCAATGACATTGACCCCCAGGCCAGCTTTCACCTATGGGACACAAACCAGCACACCCTGGTCACTCTGAGGAGGCAGAGGCACAGAACCCTGAGTGCTCCCTATCTGTGCCCCCTCCTGAGCCTTGCCCTGCCCCGATCACAGCCCACTCGCTCAACCCTGCTTTGTTCCCGGCTCTGCCTGGGTGCTCTGGTGTTGCCTTGCAAGTGCCTTGTAGGTGGCACGGGACTGTAAAAGGACAGGAAAGCAGAGAGGGTGGGGGTGGGGGGGCCACTGGGAGAGGCCTGTTAGAATCTGCTCCACTTGGTAGCATTCTCACTGTCAAGGAGGAGGCCTGAAAGTGTGTACTCAACACCAGAGATTTGAACAATAAGAGTTACAGTTAAAGGGGTCCTGCTGCCATATGATAGGGAAATGTGTTAAACAAAAGTACCCAGGTCTCTGCAAGGCAGGAACTTCTCAGAGCCTTTCAAGTGCCAACAGGTGTCGGGGACTTGCAGGAGGGGCTGTGTTCCATGGAGCCTTTGCCACTGTTCCCCTTTTTTACTTTTCTCAAGTGACTGAAGTTGTATACCTTGGGTATACCCTGGGGAACGGGTCAGCTGCCTCTGCTCAGCCCTTCCATGGGAAGGTGACACAGACGTGCTAGCTTTGCTTCTTTCTTCTGAGGGAATGTCACCTCAATGACTCTGACCGCTTCCATTTCTGCCACGGCCTTGACACTCCCAGATGAGGGGGATGTGAGGCATGATGGATGGCACAGCCAGGGCCAGATGGAAAAGTGTACAGTAAGGCTAGCTGGCACTCTACCAGGGTGTAACCAAGCACACAGGGTGTAGCCACAACAAGCCCACTAGCTGGCGTTGAGTTGGGAAAGTTGCAAGGGAAAAAGGAATGCTAGGAAATTGTTCCAAGCAAATGAGTGGATGTGCCCCCTCTCTGCTTTCTGGGGCAAGCCCTGGACGAATTAGTCATTCTGGTCCCCTAGGCCCTTATGGGTGGAGAATTGCCCATGCTTCCTAGCAGGTGAGTGGGGGGCAGGTTCTAAAGGAGCTAAATTAAGATCCAGAGCTGAAGGGGGCCACATAGAACATCTATTCTGGACCTCCTCATTTAGCAAGTAAGGAAATTGGTGCTTATGGACCAACCCCAAACCTTTTTACCAGTGCCATTCTCTCTGTCACACTAGATTAAGTGTTAACAGTCCAAGGACAACTGCTACAAAATAATAAACTTCAGGAGAAGCTGTGGAGCCAGTCATTCCCGTCCTGGCAGCTGGGCCTGGCAGGAAGAGGCACCCGTGACTCACCATGTCTTTGATCTGGCAGTGCCCGTAGCTGAAGACGATGGCATTGGGGGGATTGCCCACAGGCAGCATCACTGCGAAGGAGATGCACATGGTGACTGGGATCAGGGTGTAGAGGGGATTAATGTGCAGCGTTTCAGACTAGAGGGAGAGAGAATTCACAGAAGCATTAGCACTGACATTTGACTTGCATTTCTGTGCTTTAAATGATGGCTTGATGCTGGCCAACCTTGGCTGGACACCTTGTACTAGGGTTGGTTAAATCACTGCTCTCAATGGTATGCAGTGCTGACCAAGCCAAACCTGCTCATGCTACACACTCACCATGGAAACATGGGCTCTGAATTACTCCTAGGAGGGTGCTGGCCCAAGAAAGTGGTTTTTAAATTTTATTTTTTAGCTGAGAAATTCTTTCTTCAAACACACATCTCATGAATAAGCTGCTTTGATTGAAGTAGAGATTCCTCACCCTTGGGTACAGAACCAGGGGGCCTTTTTTCTAGTTAAACTTCTTGCTCTATATGGATTTGAACCTGTTGGCTAGCCCTCAGTGTTGCCAAGTTTTAACTAAGCATATTTCCATGCTCACACTAATGGGATGCTGGAAGACGGGTGGAGGGAGGCATCTGAACAATGAGCAAAGAGTTTGGGGTTAGGAAGAACAGGAGGACATTGTTTTGTTGGGGGCAGGGAGGAGCCTTCATTTCAGATTGTGTCTGCTGCATTACCTTTGGGGTTGCTTAGCCAGGCTAAGACCTGGCAGCTGCTCCCCTCCCTGTTCTATTAATAACCAAGTGTTCTGAGGTCGTGGAATGAGGCTGGCCTTGCTCCCGATTCTCAGAACCTTCCGGACACTGAAATTGGGTGGAGGTGATGGTAGAGCTGTGGTCTTGGTCCTTGCGACTGAGTGTACTTCTGGGAGCATTTTGTCTCCATTTTCTGTAGTTACTCCTCTGCACCTGCAGTTAGGTCTTATCTCAGGAAAGAAAGGTTGATGATGATTGTAGGAAATTGGAATCCTAGGGTCGTAAGGTTCATTTCCATTCAGGGCTGCCCCTAAACAAATCCTAGTCTTTGGGGAAAGGGTTTCTAGAACCTTCGCTGCAGCTTATTAATTTATCTATTTACTTAACAGTTGCTATTTGAAACAATTTTTCAAACTGTGGTTTGAACACCAATGATTGAAGGCTGTGAAAAGGCCCAGAGGCAAGAGGACAGCGTGGAAGCTGCTCCCTGGTCCAGGCCTGCACTGCAGACATGTGGGAGCCCTGCTCACTCACCAGGCTGCACAGGATGGGCAGGAAGATGGTGATGGTGGCTGGGTTGCTCACAAACTCTGTGACTATGGACACCAGGATGCAGGCCAGCAGGGTGACGGCCCACGGTGGGAGGCTGCTCAGGGACAACATCTGGTGCCCAATCCATGTGGAGAGGCCAGAGCTCTGCAGGCCAAGAGATGCAGTTAGAAGGAGGAAGAGCACATTCCCAGTGGAACTCCTGGACTCCAGGAGGTCAGGGATGGTGGGGGCTGGAGGGACCACAGGAGTCACCTAACTTCCTATTTTCAGGCAAACTGGACCTGGCGGCATTCCTTTGTAGCTCAGAAAATCCTTTTTTTATGATTGTACAACATTTAGTCTTAGGGTTTCCTGGTAGTTGCTGTCACAGGAATGGAGAGCCACCCACCCTAATTGCCATAATCCTTAGGACTTTGCCAGATGACTTGGCAGGGGTTGAAGATCTTTGGGGCAATCGGCTCCTCAACTTTAATCTCATTTCTCTTTCTCCCGCCTCTGACACCCTCTCAAGTCCTTCTACTTTTGAAAGATTTCTCTTATCACCTGAGCAAGGGAAAAAACTAGGTATCTTTAGATAGTAACCTTCCCTGTGTTTTGAGGGTGAGTGAGTGGGCAGAGCTCAGCATTAGATGTTTTACATGAGTAATGAAGAAGAGGGGATTACAAGCCTGTCTCCATTTAGTGGGGAAGGTGCCGCCTCACTGGCCTGAAAGCATAGGCATTCAGCACAACCTGTTGTGGGTTCAAGTCCCGTCAAGGCTGACATCAGGATCTACCATCTGCCAGTGCTTTTTGATGACAGACATGAAAGCATATTGCCACTCTTGAACCTTTTCCATTAGCAACATTTATACATATCCACTCCAGGAAATGCATTTTCCCATTTGGAATAATTCTTTGGGATGGAAGCTGTTCGTTTGGCCATGGTGAGGCCTCTCCCCCTTCTCTCCCAAAATGAAGAGCACTATCTAGTTTTTGTACTAAAAACCGCAGGTTGCCATGTGCAATCTCCCGCTCTCCCTCCCTCTTCTCCCTTCTGTGGTTGCTGTGCTCTGATTTTTCCCATTTACCCTGGAGACTGCAAATGCAATAAAGCAATGAGGAGTAGGGCAGAAAGCAAGGTGAGACGTTCTGTGATCCCCCAAGCTGTGAGCCTAATCACATTTTACAGTTAAAGACAGCCTCTCTATGTTGTCAGCAGGCTACTTTTCCTCCTCTTCTCCAAGTTCAACGAAAGCTCATTTGATCTCCACAGCACTCTGGCCACCTCATGGCAAGCTCATAGACACCTGATGACTAGAGCCTTCAGAATTCTCTCTGTTGTAGCCATTTTTTTACCTTGGAGCACTTTCCTTTATTTTTTCCCTCAACCAACTGAGTATTGCAAATCCAACATGTGGGGACTAATCATTTCATGTTGATACAGAGCCTTGAGGCCCACAGGAGCTCTGTAATTGTTATCTCTTACAACACATTTAGCCCTGCTCCCTGGGCAAAGATAGGAGGGAGAGCAGTTAGCTGAGTGGAAATCGTACATTTTTGTAAAGAAATAGTTTTACTTTTCACGTTATCCAAATAACACTTGTAAGTACAAGGAAATAATTTAATGGCAGTTATTTTTCACCAGAACTTTACACTATAATTTGAGATAAATTGATAAATTAGACTGCAAAGTTAGGAAAAAACACAACAAAGGAAGTCTTGTTTAAATCCTTGGTTTGAAAATATTTTACACTGTATTTTCCTCACTAATGTCAAGACTGAAATTATTTCATACTCGCTAGGAATCACATATATTATGCCTGAATGATATTATTAAACTAGTAGAGTCAGGGTTTACAGAAATATCTACTATCTGTTACACCCATAATGTTGGTTAAAAAGAAAAAGAGCTGGCCAGGCGGGGCTCAGAGGCCAAAACTAACAACTGAAATTCTGTAAAGGTAAGTATGACATCTGAACTTGGAATTAGAAATATCAACAGCATATATGCAGCGTTGGTTGGAGGACTTAAGGCTTAATAGGGGCTAATAATTAAAAGAATGGAGAGTTTTAGTTTACTGCAATTCCAATATACATGTTGACATGAGAGCCAGTGAAGCCTTGTAAAAGCTTCCATATAAATACAGGATGGTGCTTGGATCAGACGTGAGAGATGGGGCTTGGGTAATATAACTGAGTTATTCTCACCACCTCTGGAGCATGTTTGAATAAGGCCAAGTGCAAACTAATGAGTCCCAAGACGAGAACCAGCATGGTAAGGGGTCCGTACTTCTGTGAGAATAGTGAAAGGGACTGAGGAGTTTCAGTTGAAAAAAAAATCTAGGGGGATTTGTAGCTGATGTTAATTTAATAATTATCACCTAGGAGAGGTTTCCAGAGAGCAGAGGCAGAACCGTCAGCGGAAGGCATACAGAAAACCTGAGCTGAAAGTAGAGAATAACTATTCTTTGTTCCCTACTCAAGGACTTGCCCTGTCACCGGAGATGTTCAAGCCAGGAGTGTCATGGAAGGAAACCTCACACTGGGTGGGAGATGGGGCTCAGTGTCCTCCAAGGTTCCTTCCGATTGTAGGACTGACATATTGACGATGCAGAGAGCAGTGGCCCACAGTGAATGGGCCATGATAAGTGAGCCAAATTTAGGATGGGTTAACGTGTACAGAGAGGCTGGAGGGAGAAAGGTGTGACCCTTAGCCTGATTCATTATTAGGGTTGTTTTCTATTTTAGGAAGGGCCAACACTTTAGGAAATTCATTTCTTTCTCACCAGCCCCCTTTAAAAGATCTCATCCCAAGTCCTCTTGATGAGGAAGTTGGGGCATTTACATCAGCTTTAGCATCAATTCTCCAAGGGGCTCAGTATATGCATATGGACTGACTGAGGGACAATCTGAGGGGTGTCACTGGGGGCATCTCTGGGCCCTTACAGACATCTCCTGTCACCTCTGTCAAATCCGCAGAAGGTGATGGCTACAGAATCCAGTACACCTTTTGCTTGTGACAGTGTGGGCCCATCAATGAGGTGTGAATGCCGCGTGCCATGACTCCCTGGCCCAGTTGATCTGTAACACTGGTCCCAGGAGCGCTAGCTTAGAAGCTCAGCGAGGACAGGATATCAGTTCCTGGCTGTACTGCATCCCTTCCCAGTGACTTGGGTGGACATTCACCTCTCCCTCAGCTTCTTTGAATCTTCCCGCCCAGAACCGTATTGATTCAGTTGGTAAAGTAGCTGGAAAAAAATCCGGCCCAAGAAGAACAGAACTGAAGAGCTACCTTGCTGCCAGAAGCGAGAGCATAGCCTCCTCCCACCAGGATAACAATCTCCCAGGGCATGGTCTTCTGGAAGTCCTTCCACGTGATGATGGGCTCCATCCTCAGCGAGGGCTCCCGGTCCTCCCCTGGATCACAGGTAGACAGGGAGGTAGAGCCCGATGAACCGCAATGGGTGTGATTTGTGGAGAAAGGGGCTGAACTGAGGAATCGGATGGTTTGGGAGGCTGCTCTGCTATGTTTGGGCAGAATCAGAGGGCTTGGATCAAGCTCCTTCAGAAAATTCCGACTTGGGTATTATTTGACTAGAGCCAGCCCCAACATCTCCCCTGGGACTCTCACCATCCTTCTTTTTCCCAAAGCAAGGCTTCTTCGCTGGAATCAGGAAGAGGAGGAAGCCGAGGAAGATGGAGACCGTGGCATCAGTGCGGTAGCCTTTCCTGGCAAAGAGACAAGCAAGCTGGAGGGGAGGCCCAGGAGCCCCCGGGGCAGCACCAGGTCTCAGGACAGCCTCTCTGAACCCAAAGCCTCTTTGAAGGAAAGTCTACAGGGACAGTACCCTTCCTTCTTGCCAGGGTGCTGACTGTGCAGCAGTGGGTTTAATGGCAATGGTTAGTGCCTGGAGGCGCAGGGCCTGGCGAGGGTAGATGACTTAGAATTTATGGGCCCACTGTTGGGGCGAGTCCCAAGAGTGATAAGGAATTGCTTGGATGAAGGAGAATAGATGAGGATGGGTCCTCTTTCCTGCAAGGTTCACCTTGTGTGTCTTTTCTTGAGTAAGATCCTGTATTGGGGGAGTTTGAGGCCTGTGGCCCTGGCCCTCAGGGGAAGACGCAGGGCTGAGACAGGAGCCTCTGTCTGCCTTTCCCTCCACAGGCCTCAGCCACTCCCTGGCCATTGTCTTTAAAGTATTTTACTGTATGGACATTTTCCCCTTTAACTCTCAGAAAAACCTATGAGACAGCTGAGGTCCTAAGAGCTTGCGTAACAAGGCCAAGTTCACAAAGCTGGATACGTGACTCAGATCACATCCCTTCTTCCTCCTCACCGCTCACTGCAGCTGCCCTGAAAGGGACTTTCACTGGGACAAAGCGCCTTCCTGGCTTCACGTCTGTGTCTGTCCCTGAGAGTCGGGAGAGGGGGCAGAGGAAACTGCCTGAAGAGTTATGAGGGGTCATTCTTAAGGAGGGGACTGTTTCACTTACTTTTCAAAGAAAGAATCCCAGCCAGGAACAAAGCCAGGCTCCCGGGTGAACCACAGCACGGTCATCAGGATGAAGAAAAATCCAGTCACCATTTCAGGGTAGCTGTGAAATGCAACAGTGACTGAAGTTCCTGCGAGCCCTGCCACTTGCTTTGCGATGCTCCTGTGTTCAGAGCTCCACACAGGAAGCACGAAGCACAGTTACTGCTCAATCACTCTGCACACTGGGGCGGAGTGGGAAGGGGGCCGAGATGAGCCCAGGAAATGTTAACCGAGTTTACCAGCGATATTTAGGTGGGGAGGCAAAGGTAACACATCACACATTTCTAAGGTAACTAAGCCTGCAGACTCTGTTGGTCAGAGCAGGAATTGCCACAACTTTTTTGAGCCAATATGACCATATATTTTAGGAGCTTTAAATTAGGTCATTCCTTTTAGCTAAGAAAATAACCAGAAATGCACATCGAAGCATTACCTATTTAAAAACGTTAAAAAAAGGAAACAGTGATATTTCACAACCTTGAATACATTTCAAATAACTGTTAAAATGAGATGCATCTAATAAAGAAGTTTCCACAGCAGAATGAATGACTGGGCGACATAATGACCATCTAATGCTAAATATAAAATTTCAGTATGGACTGAATTTTACCATAAATACATAGAATTTTGCACAAAAAAAGCAAGGAAGTAACAGTCTATCACGTTAACAGTTAACAGTTAACATTGGGATGCTGGGAATACAAGTCAGTGTAAACTTTTTCTTTACATTTCCCTGTATTTTCTAAGCATTCTACAATGAACATGTATTTCTTTAATTTTTTAATGAAATATTTTTTAAAATGATTTATTTATCATTGATTTTTTAGAGAGAGGAAAGGAGAAAGAGAGAAGATAGAAACATCGAGGATAGAGAAACATTGATCAGCTGCCTCCTACACACCCCCTACTGGGGATTGGGTCCGCAACTCAAGCATATGCCCTAACCAGGAATTGAACCAACAACTCTTGGTGCATGGGATGACGCTCAATCCATTGAGCCACACCGGCCAGGGGACATGTATTCCTTTTAGAAATAAAGTTTTTTAAAATAAAGCTTTGCCCTGGCTGTTTGCTCAGTGGTTAGAGTGTTGGTCCACAGACCAAAGTGTCACGGGTTCGATTTCCAGTCAAGGGCGCATACCTGGGTTGCAGGTTTGATCCCCGGCCCCGGGGTGAGGATTAACAACAACAAAAAAATACAGTTTAAACCTGAGTCCTTTTACCCAAAGTTATAAATGCCAATTGCCATAAAAGGTCACTGTAGGAAAGGTGATAGAAATGGCTCTAAAACAGCTAAAGTGTAAAATAAAGAAAAGAATGGCCGAGGGTTGGTGAGTGAATTCTCAGACTCTGTCTTGGAGTCTGTATTTGATGCTGCCCGATGCTCTGTAAATACAGGACAAAGTCCCAGCGCCCCAGGAATCCCGCTGAACCTGTGGTCTGGGCAATGCAGGGAGTACTGACTTTAGAGAATTCAGCCAAGAGGGTGGCTGTGCTGTCTTGCCTTGTTCTTTGTCCTCCGGGTGCCCCACCTATGACACTCCACCCCCTCACCATGGCCATACATCAGACTCGGGATATAGTGAAGGGGAAGGGCGGCCACCTGGAATCTGAGCCAGCGAGACTCTGGCAGTAAGTAGCATCTCTAAATGCCTGGATTTATGTTGAGGGGGCCTCATCCAGTTCAGAGGAGTGTCAGAAGCAAGGCTGCTTCTGTGCTGGCCTCCCCAGCCATGCTTTCTCTCCCGGAAGAGAGAAGGTGAATGGCCGATTCTTACCTAATGGCTCCCAGCTTTTCATATTCCTCTCGGATCCTCTTCTCTGATAGCTCTTCCCTTTTGGTCTTACTCTTCTTGCTCAGAGAGCAGGTCTCTTTAAAACTGAGAAGGGAAAATGAGCAAAATAATAAAGGAAACACTTCTGCCCACAGGAGAGCAAGTATTCAGCAAATACTAAACGACTGGCTTGCTCTGATCACCCTTCTCTCCACTCACACGCTCTGCCCCTCCAACCCACCTGTCATAATTTTCATTTGCCAAGTTACACAGCCTCTCCCTAGCCTTCTTCCCTAGCCTTTAGGTCATGCATCTAGTATTTAATCAGTGTGAAGTTACGTCTTCCAGACTCATGCAGGTTGCTTCTACATACTTGTCTTTTGCATAATTAAGAATGTGATGGGGCATTTGTGTGTAGATGTTTATAGACTTGTGTCACACACAGATACGTGTGTGTGTTTATCTGTCTAGAGACAAGACTTGTCTGGGGTGAAAGTGAGTGTTGGTTTTCTATTTGCAATGCTGGAGGTATAGAAGTATACAGTTACCATTGATTTGACAGCAATCTCTGAGTAAGAAAATAAATAAGTCAGCCCTGATCAATGGGAGCATTGGATTCCATGGGCTAATAGCAAAACTCCATATATCTTCCCTTTATGTGCGTGAACCGGGTCACATTTGGAGCAGACCACTGGTTGTGCTGAGCAGGTTAATGTTAGCAATAACATTGCAAGAGGAATGCCCCACTTGTTATTTTGAGGGAAACGAGCCTATTCCTTAAGTATAAATCACTTGTGTCTACAAAATTAAGCCTAAGGCAACTTCTATTTGTCATCCTAGAAGTTAGTTGGAATTACTCTATATGTTTTGAGAGCAAAGAAATGACATGAAACACTCTTCAATTCAGACTTTCTTTAAAATGACATTTCCCCTAACCAGTTAGTTGTAATTAAGAACATGTTGTTGTAGAGCTCATAGTGAAGTGCAGGGCTCATGTATGGTGGAGCATCTAGGACAGACAATGCCCGACTTGCCGTCCGGTCCACTGTGTTCTCCTAGGGGCACCCTCTGTGGTTCCTCAGCAGCTCCCTCTTGATCGCCCTCCAGGGCTGTGCTGTGACCTTGGGTGAACAGGAGGGCCTCTGCCTCGCTGACAGGGCCCTAGGACTCACTTGCAGCCCAGGAAGAGCCAGTGCATCCAGAACCAGCTGACCACCAGCATGATGAGGGAGATGGGGAAGCTGAAGAGGAACCAGGTGCCAAAGTTGACCACCTCTGCGGCTGGATACTGGCTGGAAGGGAAAGAACCAGGTCAGCAATTAGAAACCGTGGATTTGCTTGTGGCACTTTGGGGGGTAATAAGCTAAGAAGACAGACAGCAGAGATAATGATAACAATATTGCTGGGGTCCAACCCCAGCAGGTCCAGGGGTCCCCAAAGGTGTGGACGGAGTCGGCTTTTGAATGAATGACACGGAGGCAGCATTCAGTTGATCAGCAGCCTAGCCAGGAACTCTAGCCAGGATCTCCATCCAAGCTCTGTCCAGGATCTCCAGCTAAGTTCTATTGCCAGGTTCTCTTGCCATGTTTTCCAGTCAGGTTCTATCCGGGTTCTCCCACCAGGTTCGGTCGCCAGGTTCTCCTGCCATGTTCTGTCTAGGTTCTCCAGCCAAGATCTGTAGCCAGGTTCTGTCCAGGATCTTTTGCCATGTTCTCTCTAGGTTCTCCAGGCAGGTTCTCTCGCTAGGTTCTGTGTCTAGGTTCTGTCTCTCTCTAGGTTCTGTGTTCTGTTGTCTTGTTACATCTGTATTTATACCAGTTGATTTTAATCCTATCAATTTCTATTCCAAAGGTTATGGCGTTTCTTATCTCCATTCCAGGGAGTAAAGATTATGTGGCTTAAGCGTGATTGTTCTTAGTTAAAGTGATTAACTACCCGCCTGGCACTTAGTTAAGGGGTTTTATTCCCTCCCTAACTTCAGGGAAAAATCCCTACTTGGGGAAACAATCTTTCTCGGAGAGGTGACCTTGGTTAAAACACATAGCGCCAAGAAGGGGAACAAACATATTAAGAACAGTATGCCATATACGCCAGGTCCCTTGAAACATATGCTATGCAGATGTTTCTTCCCTGCAGCGACTGTGTCAAGCAGCAAGGATGGACCGGCTCCCAGCACAATATGGTAAAACATGACCTCACGTATTGGGCACTTGCAAATGTTTAGAGCCCAGCCAGGAATTATGGAGTAAGCAGCTAAAATGATATCACTGAAGTGTATATACTTTGCACTCAGGAGAATCACTCAGGAGTTGTTTGCTCTTAATTTACATAAAGATTCCGATAAATTTCCTCATCTGGTTTTCAAGACAGAGAATGGAGAGGGCAGTCTGGTATACTTTTGGAGTTTTGATTGGGGGATACAGAGCATCAATTCTGGAGAACTTTGGACTCCGGAGCCTCATGGAGGTTCCAGGTGTTAACTGTGCGCAATGGAGAACCAAGACTTGGAATCTCCAAATCCTTCATCAATCCTTTATCTGCTGCTGTCTTAGGATGCTAGGGAGGTGGCTCAGGACTCCTCATTCATCATGGGGCAGAGCTGAGGCCCCCAGCCCAGATGGTGTTTCCTGGGAAATCAGGATGGACCACATGTGAGCCATGACTTTAGCCTAGCAATGCCTGTGTTTCTGTACCCTTGGGCCTTCTTGCTAGGGCTGGGCATAGAGCTCCTCTAAGGAGGGAGCAGACTGTGCCCCTGTTTTCATGCTGGGCCCTGCATGGAAAAGAGAAGGTCCAAGAGCAGGCTCCCCACAGAGTGTGCAATAGAAGCACAGGATCTAAGCATGTTTAAGCTCCTCTGTCATCACAGGGACATCTACTCTTTTGCACTGTGGCCTGGTCATGGACCTACCTTTACTAATAACTGTGTGACTCTTGATGAAGTTATGACAGGTTGTGCCCTCCCTAAAGGCCAGAGTGGGTCACTGATAGTGGGCTTTGGGAAGAGGGCTTTTGGATCTAGAAGGATACCTGAGGACATAAATCATTCAGTGACTCACTGTCCTGGGCTAATGGCACAAGTCTGTTGCATCATCTCTCCTCTCTATACAGAAGCTGAGACCCTGCCCCTGTGCCCAGAAAAAGGAATGGACTTTTTTTAAAAAAAAATTCTCACCAAGGATATGTTTGATTTTAGAGAGAGAGGAAGGGAAAGAGAGAAACATGGATGGGTTGTCTCACATATACGCCCTGGCTGGGGATTGAACCTACATCCTAGGCATGTTCCCTGGCCAGGAATCGAACCCTCAACCTTTTTGGTCTACAGGATAACACTCCAACTAACAGAACCACCCGGCTGGGGCAGGAAAGGACTTTTACAGTAGATTAAGTAGACTTTCGTAGATAATAAAAGAGCCTATACTATTTATAGCATTTTAAAAGTTAGAGTACATATACTGAGTGTAACAACTAATTCGTAGGTTTTTGAAACAGCCAAAATGAACTCTGGTGGTGGTCTGTTCACCAATGCAAAGAGAACGCAGTGGCATTTTCAGACCAGTGGGACCCAGGGAATCCACCTTCCTTTCACAGAATCCCTATTGCCCAGGTAAGCCACAGTTATGACAAAATGTTCCTTTTGCCACTCAAGAAGTAGACTAAGGGAATATTAATTGCCCCAACCACAAAGTGAACCAGAAATTAAAGAGCAAAAACTCAGAGCCTGGACAGAGTAATATGATGTGAGGGGTTCATGAAGCTCAGATCCGGGGGATCAGGTCTTAAACTTTCATTGGTCCTTTCTCCTCCCTACTCCCTCCACCCCTCCCCTTTTCCTTCCTCATTTTCTTCCTGTTTCTGCTAAAATGAAAGATGTGTTTCACCCTAGCTCGTTTGGCTCAGTGGATAGAGCGTCAGCCTGCGGACCCAAGGGTCCCAGGTTCAATTACGGGTCAAGGGCACATGCCTGGGTTGTGGGCTCGGTCCAACATGCAGGAGGCAGCCAATCAATGATTCCCTCTCATCATTGATGTTTCTATCTCTCTCTTCCCCTCCCTTCCTCTCTGAATCAATAAAAAAAATTTTTTTTTAAAAAGATGTGTTTCTCCTCTTGTCTGCTCTGGATCCCATCCCTTCTTGTTTTGCTAGTGACATCACTCTATTTACCCCGTCTCTCCCAACCCTTTAGTTTTCCTCTCATCTGGATCTTCCTGTCAGCACTTACAAGTCTCCCATCTTAAAAACCCCTTCTTGGCCCTACTTCACTTTCTTTATTATGCCATTGCTCTCCTCTCTTCACAGCTGACGCCCCATCTCCTCACCTCCTCTTACTCTTCACCTCACTGAAACTGGGCTTCTTTTCCAATCTCTTGACCAAATTGCTCCTGCCTCGGTCGCCAGTAGCCTCCATGCCCCCAAATCAGATGGGTACAGTTCTGTCCTTATTTTGCTTGATCATGCCTTCCTCCTTGAAACATCTTTCTTCGGGTAGAATGACACCAGATTTTCCTCTTTCCTGTGTGATACTGTTTTGTTCTCCCTTTCGTAGTCTCCTTTGAATGCTTGAGCTTAATATTTATGCCCCCGCTCTTCTTATTCTATGTATTCTTCCTGAGAAATCCCCTTCACTCTTATGGCTTCAATTTCCACATGTGCACCACCAGGACCGATTGCTATCTAATTTGTGGGGCTCGGTACAAAATGCAAATGTGGGGCCCCTCATTCAATTACTATTAAGGATTTTCAGATGGTGACAAGAGCATGAAGCCCAGCGTGGGGCCCTTCTGAGAATGGTGGCCCTGGGACGGCACAGGTTGCACACCATGGAGACAGTTGTGCAGGCCACAGCAAGTCTGTGCCAAAATCGAACCAAATCTATCCGTGAGCCTCAAAATTTCTCCTGAGATTCAGAGCTGTGTCTCCTAGCCGGATATCTCCATTTCTATATCAACATTTCCTCCTCTCTCCCCTCATTTAGGTCGAGGGCAACTCTGTTCCCCCAGCTGCTGAAGCCACGAGCCTGACAATTAGACCTGGCCTTTCCCTCCCAGGCTCTTTCTAATCCTACCAAGGCCTGTCAGGCCTACCTCTGAATACCTCCCAAACCTTGTCCTCCCCCCTGCACTGTCAACCAGGCCACCATCAGCTCTCCTGGGCATCTGCAGCCATGTTCCGAATTGTCTTCCTCCTGCCTTTCTCATTTCCAATCCACTCTTCTTTTTAAAACAAAAAATCCAAAATGAGCTTTTAAACTATAAACCTCATCACCTCACTCCAAGCCTAAAATTCTTCAAGGTTCTCATGGCCTTTCGAATGAAGTCCAAGCTCCTTAGAGGGCCTGGCGAGGTCCTCTGTGGTCCGCCTGTCCACCTTCCTGGCCTCCTTTTCCCTCTTTCATTTTCTTTTATGTGCTCTGCTCTCTCGCTCTGAGCCCTCCTACACACTGTTTGCTTTGGCTGGGAAATCTCCCTTCATCTAGTTCACTCCAACTCATGCTTCAGGTCTCTGCTTTTTGTCGCCGCCTCTTCGGGGAGGCACTGGGACTGGGTGACCTCCCCTGGCGGGGCTCTCCCAGCAGAACCCTGCCCTTCTCCAGTCACATTCAGCTGTAATGACTTGGTCATCTCTTTCCCTCTTGCTACAGAAACTGTTCTAGTCCCATCTCCTGCTGTATCCTTATCACCTCGTCACATTCCTGACACATGGGTGGTTAGTAGATATTTGTTGACTAAGTGAATTACTTACTTGTTGAAGTGTTCCAAGAAAATGAGGCTGGTGGAGGTGCCAATGATGGTGGTCAGGCCCCCGATGGTAGCGGCGTAAGATATGCTCAGAGACAGGCACTTGCAGATCATTTGGTCGTGGTGGGACTTGTACTTTCTGTTTAGTTCCTGGTTCCTGGGGCCGGACGCCGGGACTAGTGGCTTTTCCTACCAAAGGAAAATCAGTGAATCTCCAACCCAGCTTGGCTGTCTGGCACATAAAGCATGAAAAACAGGGCACCGTGGTGCAGTGGATAGGGTTCGAACTTGGGAGTCAGAGCGACAAATCCCAATGTCAGTTCTACCATTTTCCAACCCAGCAGCCCCTCTGAATTGCACTTTCTTCTATAAAATGGGAAAAATCCTATTTTCTCTGCTAGATCGTTGTGAAGAATAGATGAAGTAATATATACAAAGCACTTAGAACACTCACTGGCACTTAATGGATGATAAGCTATTATTATTTTTGTTGTTGTTACTGTTATTATTAATATGTCCTATCTGTTACTTGAACTCCAATAAAACTGGTTGCTCTCCACTTAGTGTCTGAATAGCAAATGGAAGAAGGTTGATCTGTGAGGAGTTAGAATGACATCCCTGATTGGGAGACGACTAAAAAATAAGCCTTGGATTACAGAAGGAATCCAGCTCTCATTGGGCAGAGGGTCAAAGTGTGTGGCTCTCTCCTCCTTTCCTTCCTCACTCATTTCTCCTTCGTGCCTACTGGTTTTTACTCCACACTTTCCCCCTCCGCCTTGCATATAAGCCTCAGTCTTGCCATGGTCCTCTCAGGCCCTGCTGGTCCAGATGATGGCTGTTCAGGGTCACAGGTCGCTGACCTCTGGTCTCAAGTGTGAACTATAGAAGCAAGTGCCGCCATCCCCCTCCAGGCCTGGCCATCCCTCATGAGTCTTCATGAGATTAGGAACAGCCTGGTGCAAATGTCAGGCCAGCTCGTAGGTCAATCATGAGGGAGAGGCCACGGTGCCACATTTCTCAAAGCTCTTAACTACTTCCCTATCTTCCCAAGAGGGCCCAGGTACTTCTGGATTTTTCCAAACCTTCCTGAAAGATTCATTGATTGTCAGAGCTGGAAGAGACCTCAGAGATTCTCCAGTCCAGTGGTTTGCCACGGTCCTTTCTTCTAATGAAATTTTAGATGGACCTCCAATATATAAAATGTAAATGTGGCATTTAATTGGCATACATCTATTTTATCACCGAGTGCATGCACATGTGGTCAGGGAGACTTGGACTTGGGTACATGATTTCATCTCTCTGCTTCATTTGAAACAGGGAGGCGGGTATTCAAAATTCCTACCTCATTGAGCCAAGACAACAGAGAAAATGCTTAGCATAAGAAGTGTTTAATAAATGGTGGCAGTTATTTATGATGATGGATGGTGGATGATAACTGTGATCATGTTGATAAACACACACATTTGAATTAAAGATTAGAAGTGGCAGTTGTGATTTTATACAGCTTCAACATCTATTTTACTTCTGTATTTAGTTTAGTGGTATAGTATCCGAAAAATCCCATTCTCACAGAAAAACAGTTGCCTTAAAATCTCCAGATGTTCAGATATTTGCAGTGTCCCTGAAGCACCTTGGAGGAATAGTTTGGACACCTTCTGATCTGGATCAGGCCTCAGCTTTTATACTTAAAGAAGCTGGGGCTCAGACAGTACAGTGACCTGCCCAGTCAGCAGTGAGTTAGATGTTTTATCTCCATGGCACACGCAGGCCAGACAGGGATGTGGAGGAAGATGGTGAGCTTGACGCCCTCACAACTTCAAGACCAGTGCCCCCTGGGGAGCTCAAGGCATTTCATAAGGCAGACAGGGCCAGGAGGTGCAATTTAATTACCTGGGATGGGTGCTGCTTGTCTTGGTGGTTGGCTGTTTTCACGGGGTTGGTGATTGTGGGCGCACCGTTCAGGTTCTGTTGGGACAGAGACCATGACACTGTCAGGAGGAGGATGTGGTAGGCCTCGAGAAGTACCATTTAGCATCCCAGGGGCACCCCCGCTTCGGTACTATGGAGACCGGAGACCAGCGTCCAGGGAGAGCATGCAGTGAAAGCCACCCAACTGTGCCTGCCTCCCTCCCAGGTTCCGTCCAGCCTGGTGTCAAGCCCCATTTGAAGAGGCTTTTGAAATTTGGCAGAATATGGCTCTGTCCTTATAGGAGGGCTTGGCTTTCTGGAACTTCATAAGCTAATGAAGAATCCTTCATGTTTCTTTAACACAAAATGAAAAACATTGTAGCACAACAGAGCCCACAGTTTGCATGGATCAAGGTCCCTCGGTTGGAACTGATGTGAGAAGAGATATAAAACCGGCTTTGGGGGAGGGGAGGAGGCCATTTTGTAATAAGATTTTTGTAAATGGAATCCCCCCTGAAAGAAATCTGAAAGATGAATCGTTGGCTCTTGAAAACCTGGGTGGCCGACTGTTGGGTTTCCATGAAACAAGGCTAACTGTGCTGTATGTGGCCACGCCCAGCACTCAGGGCTGGGGCTTGGAGCCAGGCTCGGGGAGCACCCCTCTGTTCTCACATTCTGGGAGACTGTGGGGCTCTAGGACAAGCTGTCAGGCATCTCTGACCCTGAGTTATCTCGAGGGACTTTCAAGTATCACAAAGCACAGAAAAACCCAAGGCCGTACCTTGTTCTGCATCAGAGAAGTGAAGTCTGTAGTCGAGGTGCTGGAACAAAGCGAAGGCAGGGGGGAGATCAGCATGGACCAGCCTTCCTGCGAGGGGAACTCTTCCCACACTCAGATCTCCCTTCATCTAGTTTGCTCCCACTCATGCTCAGGTCTCCGACTCTCATCGCCACCTCTTCGGGGAGGCCTCATCTCACCTCAGTCTTCCTCACCTTCCAGAGATGCTGTCCGCATTCTTAGACATGAGAGGGACACTCCTAATAATAGCTAACATGGCGTGCTGGGTGGTGCTGAGTACTCAAGTGCGGACTTTGTTAGTCCTCGTGTTGTACCTGCATTTACAGTGTAGGAAGCTAGGCAGACAGAGGTCTCTAACTCCCTGAGGGCAGCAGGTGCTAAGAGGCGTGCAGGGCAGGAGCCTGTCTCTGCCTGACTGGAGGTCACTATCAAGAAAAAGAAGCCTGTGAGTGCTTATCTGAGGTGTCGGGAAGAGGGAGGGCCCGCACCGCATGGTGAAATGCACGTGAGAGCAAGGAGATGGGGGAGTTTCTGATGGGCCCTGCTCCTCAGCGGTGGTTGGTCAACTGCACAGCCTGTTGGTCCCCAACCTTCGCCTTGAGTTGAGAGGAAGGTGAGAACCAAACTATCAGCATTACTGACGTACACGAGCACTGAATGGAGGTTTCTGGTTTGTCTTAGTCCTGAGAACAGTGGATGCTGTGACCTCACCCACCGTGAAGACAGCGAGAGGTGCTGAACCCCCGTGCAGGGCTCGGGGTCCTGTGGTCATCACTCATCCCAGACTGTTCTGGGGAAGGATGAGGAGTTGGTAGGGTTCAGAGGGAAGTGTTCTTTGGAGGAGTGAGGTGAGGTTTCCTCTCCTTCCTTCCCAAAGTGGGTGAGGGCAGGCAAGGGACCCTCAGACTAGAGTTCTGAGAGGAGCATCCTCACACCAGAGTTCTAGGGACAACTCGAGCCTTTGCTTTGGAGCTTGGGGACATATTTTTGTCTAGAAAAGAACAAAGGGGGCGCTGCCTGAGAGGCCAGAGTGAGGAGAAGGACCCCAGCCCGCGCTTTCAGGGCTCAACTGTCTTTCAGGGGTGAGCACACACGGAAGGTCGCTGGGCTGGAACCATCCTGAAAAGGCAGAGGCCAGCCCAGAACAAAGGGCTGTGGGGAGTGAGCCACCAGAACCCAGAACCAAGGGAGCATGAGTGGTTGTCTGAGAGCACCTCACCGCGTCAGGCCCAGGGCTATCAGAGGTGGCCCCAGGGGACACTCCTCGGACACCTCCAGCCCAGACCTTCGTGCCCCTTTTCTTTCCTGCACCCTGGAGAAGTCAGAGCAGAGTGAACTGGGGGAGGAGAGAGAGAGTTAACTCCCTCCCCTACTTGGTTTTACCCCTGATTCTGCAGACCTGGGCTGAAGGGGGCGGTGTGAGCATGAGAGGAGATGGGGAGAGGCGCTGGATGACGGGAAGTTTTCAGATGAGTCTGGACTAGACTGCTGAACATCTGAAAACCAGGTCGTTCTCCTATCTGATGGGAACCAGAGGAGCTCTGGGCTTTGCCTGAGATATCCTCAAGGCTCGGGGTGGGGAGAACCCAATGTGCTATGTTGGGGAGTCTACCCCATTCCATACGGTGGTGTCACTCAATGTGAGTTCTCCATTTTTTATGAAAAGAGCAAATCGCAAGCCTGAGCTCTAGTACAAATCCAGCTTTTAAAGTGTGATATTCATCATGGACTACCTTGAGGACCACAGTTTGACAGCTCTCACCACTGTCCTCTAGTCCCCTACCTTCCACCTAGTTTTTCTCTGCCATATCTAACAAGACCCAATTCAGTGAGACCGTATCTATAAATTTTTGTGATTCTCTAAGAATGTCTGGTGACATCTATTGTGTGAATATTTTCCCATTGATAGATTAAACATATTATTCTCCTAAGAGGAACGTCAATGTAGAGAAATTCAACTTGGTAGATATATAGACCATGAACATACCCCCTCAGATTTAGTGTAGTCTTTTTATCTCTCCCCCGATCACTGCAATACCCTGTGGTTAAGGAAGTTGCCTTCAAGATTTTGGCAGGGTGCTCCCAGGTGTGGGGAGGAAATCAGGGCAAGGGGAGGTGGTGGCCTGGCAAGATGTGAGCGTGGCCCGTTCGTCTGAAAGAGCTGTGTACAGGCTCAGGTCCCAGCTTTCCTGACCTCAGAATGGACGTGGAGAGGCTCTGCCTGGGAGGAGGGCAGTCATACTCACTCTTCATCGACAAAGATGAGTTCCAGAGAAGGCTGGCTATTGTTTGCACCAAGACCTACAGTAGCAAAGGAAAGCAGGAAGTGAGATGAGGAGGCTGGACGTGCCCCCACAGGCAGGGCTCAGGGGCTCAGGGCTGAGTGGGGAAATAGGGCATAAAGGCTTCTGCTGGGGCCTGGTGCATTAAGCCCCCCCCAACTCCACCCCCCGGAAGGTGTGGTGGGACTCGTGGCTTGTCCTGACCCTTGAGTGTTGGGGGAAAGGAACAGTGGTGGCTGCTGTCAGTGGGGGAAGAATAAAGATTTGGCAGTTGGGGGAGGGTCTCAGGGAAGCTTCAAGCTGCGAGGACTGGTATGGGATGGAGGGGAGGGAAGGGGAAGCAGCAGGTGAGGGCACCGGGCTGGGTATCACAGGAGGAGTCAGAGGGACAAAGGGCACAGGGACTCCAGCAAACTGTACTGGTGGGCTCGGCCTCCTCGGTGTTGGAGTTGCTGGTCATGAGCTGGTCCTCCTCGGCGTTGACCAGCTCCTGCAGGACGGCCTCCACGATGGGCATCACCATGGCGGTGGTGGACGTGTTGGAGAGCCACATGGAGAGCAGTGTGGTACAGCTCATGAAGCAGAGCAGCAGCCTGGAAGGCAGGGAGGGCAGGCAGAGCGTCAGCAGCAGGGGAACCCCCAATTGCCCGTCTCCCAGGGCTTCTGGGGGGGCCTACAACAGACCCGATGGTGTTGGCCTTGAGTACCATGGCCAGAATTTATCCAAAAAATTGGGTTTTTACGTCTTCCATTGGCTTTGTACTCCCAGGGTTTAGCACAGAGTAAATAGTAAATAAACACTTGTTGAATGAATGAATGAATCACACTTCATGGGCTAGCAGCTTTAGCCAGAAAAAAGCCCTTACTTAAAGAATAGCTTTGGTCGTGGGGTCAGAGGGCATGGCCTTACTGATTGCTCCCCTCTCTGTGGATATTAGCTTGGGGATGATGTATGTTCTTTGTGTGGGAAGGAATTCTATTTTTGCCCTTGCAGCCAGCAGTTCTATGAGTACCATGACATGCCTTGCTTTGCAGCCAAGTCACCACAGTTAGTGACCAAAACAAAGCTTACAGTCCCGCCATCCTGTCCCACTGTCAACCGGCTGGAGTCACAGACGAGCCCATATCACTGGGAGCACCTTCCCAGCTTGTGTCTTACAGGGTCAGCACTTGGAGGAAGACACAGAGAGAGCTCTCCAGTTGTTTCTCGTCGGCTTTGAAAGCATGCAGTTGTGTTTGTGCAGACATGGTTCTCATTTCCATAAGACAGGCCAACATGAAGATGGCCGTGCTTATTACTCTAGATGGAACCATGACTGCACACCTGGGACCGCACCTGTATCACGTGACTCGTGTCTCGTGGGCCAAGGTCCTGATGGTGTTTTGTTCACCTGCCCTGGATATGCGGGTGCAGAGCACCCCAGGGGGTGGCAACTTGCTGGGATTGAGGTAAATAGAGACAAGTGGGAACCTGATGGGATACAAATCCCTGAAGACAGTACAGAGGTCTCCAAGGGCCTCAGAGTCCCTGGATGGTGGGAGGAAATGCCACTGTGCGCCTAGGAGGCTGCGTGCGATTGTTACTAGTGCGGAGGCGAGTTGTGCTGAATGAAGCTGCAGTTAAGTGGGAGACAGGAACATCCTTTTAAGCAAAATCTAATGACTAATGTTGAAAACGAATCCCAAATTATTTGTTTAGACCCTAAAGGGGTCGTTTGATTCCCAAAGGAGTCAGGGCAGTTTACATAAAATGTAGCAAGAAAGTTGTGCAGCGGAGCAGGGGTGAGGTTATCCGGACTGTCAACCTGACTTTCCTGCACATTTCCCAAGGCTCGAATCTCTCCCCGCCTCGTGAAGCAGAGAGAAGAGACGAGGCTGCTAGGGCAGGCCTTGCGTGGCAGACGTGGTCAAATGCAACAGGACAGCATGTCTGGCCTGGGCAATGAAACCGTCACATCTCCTTCATGACAAAGGAGAAGCCACCACTTCCTGTCCAGCCTGTTTCCTGATGCACCCGAAAAAGGCTGGGAACCAGTTTAGGTTAGTCCGTCCAGTTTTGTAACCCACCGCCCTCGCAGTCTGGGCTGCTCAGATACATTGTTTAGACTGTGACAGTAGGTGACCCCAGAGTCACACACTCACGTCTCCATTCCATGGTTATAGGCCCTGCCGTTGGAGGGAGAGGTGAGAGCCCCTGGCCTTGCAGGTCACCCCATCCCCACCGGTAGAAGTGGACATGCCCCGGTGGCCCACCATGGCTGGACACCCCCAGTGCCACTTACATGCCCGGCTTGGCTCCGGCCAGCATGACCATGCGCAGAGCAATGCGCTTGTGCAGGTTCCACTTCTCCACGGCCGCCGCCACGCAGATGACGCCCACCAGCAGCAGCGTGGTGTTCTTGAAGTACTCGGCCGCCACCTGCAGGGGCCAGCAGGTCACCCCCGCCCCACCCAGGGCCCACTCCCCCTCCACGACCCCCCATGGCCTGCCCTCCTCCACCCCCTCCCCAGCCTGGCTATGCCAAACAAGTCTTATCCTTAACCAGGCAAACAAGAAGCAGGGAGTTGAGGGTTATTACAATAGCTCACTGTTACATATATTTAAAAACTTTTTGTTTTTAATTTATATATACATATACACACACTACCTTGGCAGGCTCTATGTTAAGAACTTCACAAAGATTATTTCATTAAACCTGCCAATAACCCCATAAGGTCAATATTCTTCTTCACCTTTTTAAAGATATAAAAACATTATAAATATGATTTCAAAGAATAACCATACTTATAATTTTATCTTAATGCTTAAAAATTATTTAAATAACCCTGGGTTTATCCCTAAGTCTCATTTTTTTCTTTAGCTTTTTTTTTTGTTAGAAAATCAATACATGTTCATTATGGAAAACTTCAAAATATAGAAATGTAGCCCTGGCTGGTTTTGTTCAGTGGTTAGAGCGTGGGCCTGCGGACCGAAGGGTCCCAGGTTCGATTCCTTGGTTGCAAGTTCCCCAGTCCCATTAGGGGTGTGTGTGGGAGGCAACCAATTGATGTGTCTTTCGCATGTCTATGTTTCTCTCTCTCTCCCCCACTAGAAATTCTCTAGAAATCAATGGAAAAACTATCCTCAGGTGAGGATTAAAAAGCAAACAGACAAATAAAAATATAGAAATTTAAAGATAAAATTACCCTGAAGCCTACTATTGTTAATACTTTGGTATGTTCTTCAATTTTGTAATGTCTATATTGATACATAATTGGATTTATACAGTATGTACAGTTTTATATCCTGCTCTTTTTTCTATTACATCATACCCTGATCATTTTCTTATGAAATTTAAATCTATTGGAAAACATTTATGTTAATGGCAGCATAATGTATCATAAAATTTATTTGGCCATTTTCTTTATGTTGAATATTTAATTTTTGTTGTTGTTTTTCCCCACTACAAATGCTTAAATTGTTAACCTTATATAAATGTGATTATTTTCTTAGGATAGAGTTCTTAAGGTGCCTTTATAACTAGCCTTAAACCTTAAAATTTTATTCAATTTAAATAACTCTAAATAATCAAAAATTCCAAAGAGTTCCAAAAACGATAATAGTAAAAGGAATACCCACAGACTGTCTCTCTGCATAGTTTTTTGTTGTTGTTGTTCTGAACAATTTGAGGGTAAGTTACATTAATTTTGGCCCTTTACCCCCCAAAACTTCTGTGAATATTTCCTAAGAATAGAAATTTTTGTCTTACACAACCACAGTACCAGTTACCAACTCCTTCCCACTTTTTAGTGATGAGGAAATTGAGACTGGGGCCTGCTGAAAAGATGTTTCACATGTTTGGGGTCCACGGACCAACTATTCATTGATTCCCTCCCTCACTTGGCACATTCTTCTCATCTCTGCTGTACACACTGCTCAGACTTCAACGCCCAGGTCAGGCCCATGCCTCCTAAACCTTCCTCAGGACTCGGGACTCTAGCTTCCGGCTCCAGGCTGTTCCCTCCAGGCACCATTCATTCCACCTGTCACAGAGCACTGCGGGCAGTGCTCGAATTGTTGCTTCGTGCCGTACTGTTTATATTTTTTTATGTGACCCTCTCGTCTCCTGATCAAATTTTAGTCTTTCCAATTTTAGTCTTTCTGTATCTTCAACGCCTGGTAGAATAACATGCAAAGGTAGATGCTCAATAAATATCTGTCACCCACATGAGAATTGCTCCCAGCAATGCAACCAAGACAGAGCCTTGGGGGAAAGATATGCAGAAAAGTTTAACTTCTAACTTAGGAACCCGCTTACAGTGAGAAAACAACATTTTTTAGATGTGGGAAGAGTAAACATTGAACAGAAAATGAAACGTGACATTATATAGTGTTTGAAGTAAACAATATTTACATAATCACACTGGTAAGCATTGATTAGGGAAGTAACAACAATTGTGATATACTCATGTCAGGGGGATCCAGGGATGTAAGAGACTTACTCATATCATGGGGCTAACGCAATAATTAAAATCATAATACATAGAGGAATATGGAGCTTTGTACCAGGAGAAGCAGTTAGCAAATTTAAGTTACTGACCCAAGAGGACACCTCTAATACTTTCAACAATAAAGCTACATTAAAAATATAAAAAATATATAAGTTATTGACCCAGGGTAGGGGGAGGTCCAGTGGGGAGGGGTGGGGGCAGGAAACTGCTGGTTTTTCATTGTGTTTCAGTATTATTTGAGCTTTAAACTCATGGGACACTTTGATAACATAAAAGTCAAAATAAAGGCAGTCGGCTCCCATTCCCCCTTCTCCCTCTTGTCCCCATGATTTCCTTGTGTCTGGTTCATGAGTTTTGTGTAGGAGTCTGGGCATCTGCCCTCTCTGTGACCATTTCCTCTGTTTCTGGTTAAACTAGTTCTTGTCCTCAACCCCAGGCTTCACTAACCCTGTCACTATGCTCCCAGAGGGCGGAGAAGGCCCCTGGCTGGCGGCTGGCTGGCGGCTGGCTGCAAAGGGCTGGGAAGCCACTGGGCTGGGCCCAGGGGTGGAGATGCTGCCCCCTAGTGGGCGGTGAAAGCAGGCAGGGATGCCTGTGGGCAGCTGCTGAGCTGGGGGCCCAGGACCTTTCTCACTGCACCCTCCCCTTCCCAGGATACCTAGAGGTAACTTGGTGGTGGAGTCAGTGTTTCAATTTCCTCTGTGTGCCAAGGAGGGAAGTCCTGGCACTGGCCCTCCACACCTGGCCCAGGTCAGCCTAAGCTGATGCTGGCGCTGTGCTGCTTTCTGACTTTGTTTGGTGGGCTCAGCTCTACCCAGCGCCCTCCCTGCCCCCCAGTCAGTGATGCGCAGCGCTTGGGCGATGAGCCTGGTTGTGGTTGTGATCAGGGAGTAATGCAGTCAAGTCGTAAAGAGTGGGGCCTCTGCAGTCAGCCAGGACTGGGCTGTGAGGCCCTGGGTAAGTTACTCAACCTCTCTGGGCTTCATTTTTTTTTTTTCATCTAGAAATAAACGAGGATTATGTGAGTTCCTACCTTTTGTAAAGCTGTTGTGAAGATTAAATGGCACATGGCCACCGCATTGACAACCGGGATCCCGGCGGTGCTTCCTGTTACTAAGTGGGCCACACAAAGGCTGACTGGGCCTGAGGCCATTGCACGTTGAGTGGGCCCAGGCACAGGACTGCCTTTTCG
Organism: Myotis lucifugus; assembly: GCF_000147115.1. NCBI lineage: Eukaryota > Metazoa > Chordata > Mammalia > Chiroptera > Vespertilionidae > Myotis > Myotis lucifugus. The sequence continues at coordinate 1,941,016 of NW_005871094.1, read as the reverse complement.
CTTTTATAAATTAAAACCCCGTCCAATGGTGGTGTTTGTTAGCTGTCGAGCCCACTGAATTTCTTTTACAATAAACACTGAAGTTCTAGGATTCTTAATGATTATGTTAATCATTTCCTAAAATGTGTTGTGTGCTCACATTTGCACTAAGCATTTTCCCCCCCACTATCTAATTTCCAAGATTAATATCCTGTGAGTGGGAAACTCTGTGATGAAGCTTGTTAGAATTATTTGCACAGAGAAGAGAGATTTTAAAATGAGTGCTCCTCCCACGAGTAGAATGCATGGTTTTGTGACATTCTCAGTGGTGGTTTTATTGCCCTTTTCTGCTCTGTGGTTTTTCTCTGTGCCAAGTCACTGGATTTGGAGAGCAGAGGTGTTTCTGGACTGAGTTTTAGAAGGGATTGGCTCAAGGAAACTGCTTTGAAAAGGCCGAGCAGAGTACAACAATTTAGAGCTTGGGTTCTGGACTTCAGGCTGCTTGGTTTAAGGGGTTGCTTGATTGTCTAGACGAGTTATATGCTCTTGGATAAACTGCTGAACGCTTGTGGCTCGTCACTCCAACCTTTTCAGTGTGATTAATGATACGTGGCTCATTTACTCCATCGTGACATAGGCCTTCAGTAAGATCACTCAGGTGGGCTCTTAGGGCAGTGCCTGGCATGTAGGAAGTGCTCAATAAATGTTCATTATGATCATGAAAGAAGTAAGAAAAAGCTCCAAGATGAGATTGAGGGTTAGGAAGCAGGGGTGCCAGCATGATCAAATAAAGGAATGAGAGAAATCAGTGAAATAAAGAGCAAGGTGGACCTAAAAGACAAAAATTCCTCCAGATTTTCTTAAGTGAAGGGCAAGTGCATCGCCAGAGCTTTCTGACCCAGCAGGGATCCAGAGGCACAAGGGCAGAAATGCTGCTGAATGTAGTCCGTTAACTAACCGGTTCATCGTTAGTGAACTGCAGTGACACCTGTTAGCCACAAGCTCTTAAAAACATCACTTTGGACACAATTATGTATTGCTCTCTAGATAGGTTTTCAAAAATATTTTTAACGTTTTTTAAAAAGGGGAGGGGGGAATATAGAGTTTCCTCAAAAAATTAAATATGGAACTCCCATTTGACCCAGTGATCCCACTTCTAGGACTATATCCTAAGAAACCCAAAACACCAATCAGAAAGAATGTATGCACCCCTACACTCATAGCAGTGCAATTTGCAATAGCTAAGATCTGGAAACAGCCCAAGTGCCCATCATTAGATGAGTGGGTAAAAAAGCTATGGTACATTTACACCATGGAATAATATGCAGCAATAAAAAAGAAGGAACTCTTGTCATTTACAACAGCATGGAGGGACCTGGGTAATATTATAAGCCAGTCAGAGAATGACAAGTATCGCATGATCTTACTCATATGTGGAATCTAGTGAACAAAATAAACTGATGAACAAAATAGATCCAAAGACATAGAAGCATGGAACAGACTAATGAATCTCAGAGGGAAGGCGGGGGAGGGTGAGTGGGGAGAGATTAACCGGGGAACTTATAAGCATATATGCATAACCCATGGACACAGAAGGCATGGGAGGAGGGGTACGGGGATACGGGGTGGAGGGGGTCAATGAGGAAAAAAAGGGGCACATCTGTAATACTTTCAATGATAAAGATAAATTTAAAAAATAAAAAGGGGAGGGGAGCTATAGATCTATGGCTAGAAGTTTGAGGAGAGTGGAGATCTGGCTGTTAACCTCGGACTCACACTCAGAATAGTGTGCCATCCTCATGACTCCCCAGGAGGTAGGCCTTTCTGTCATTGGCAGCTTTCAGACGGGTACATGGCAGTTTAGAGAGGTTACTCAACTTGCTCAAGCCTAGTCAGTGCCAAAACTGATCCCCACTCCATTCTGCCCTACTTCCAGTGTGGGTCCAGGCCGCTTCCGCGTGGCCATTCTCCTGGCTCATGGCCGAGGCAGATAGGGACCAGCAGGGTGTGCGGACCTGACATGGGCATTCGGTGGCTTTGGGTGGGTCCCCTCGGAATCTCAGCCACTCAGCACCCTGATGCCAGCCTCAGACCCCGGCTCTCTTGGCAAGTCAAGCTGTCAGGGGGCCTCTGCAAGTGGCAGGCATGTCACAGCCCCTCAGGAGGCCAGCGTGGCCTCTGGCAATGGACCTATTTGAGTTTTTTTGTTTGTTCATCTGAACAATTCTGCAGTCAAATCCTGTAAACCCCAGGAGGGGAGGCCTGGACGGTTCCCCATGAGAGAGGGACCCCCCACCACGCCATTGCAGCTGGTTCCCGAGCTGAGCAGCCAAGTCCTTTGTGTCTGGCTCTCAGCCCTTCCCAGGGGCAGGATGCTGCATCTACTGGAGACCTGTATGTGAACTCCACCGAAGCCACCTGATTTGAGGACAGAGGCTTTCCAATCACACCCACTGCCTGCGGGAAGGGCCCTAGCAGCCTGGGCTCTGGGTCCCCATCCCCAGTTTGAGGAGGACTTCCTCTTCCATCCCTGTATGTATTGGGTCTCCTGAGATTTGGACGAAAGAAAATGTTTTGTTGCTTAAAAAAACATTTTTGGCAAACCGTACCCTAGAGAAGCTCAAACAGAGAGCCCAGATGGGTGCTGACCTGGCCCCGAAGTGGGCCCAGCTCCTGCAGAGCTGGACACGCGGACATAAGAGCCCCCAGTTCCTCCAGGGCTGTCTGAGCTGCCCCAGTGGAGGAAACTGGGCTGGGCTCTGCGCCCAGAGGCGAAGGGCTGGCTCCTTCTTTCCCACAGAAACACCAGCGTGGCCTCAAAAGCTACAAGATATTCCTGGTTCCAGTCCCTGCTAAGACCTGGGTGTGGAGCTCCGCTCTGGGCTGTGTCCGGATGGCTGTGGGTGACAGGCAGCCTGGAGTTAGGCAGGTGGCCGGGCCCAGGTGCTCGGCCTCCATCTGCCCAGGCCAGTACGCAGGAGGGTCAGCCTCCATGGTGAGCGGAGGCCAGAAGGCAGAGTGGAGATTGGTGTAGCAAATGCTCCAGGTTTAAACAAACAGAGAAAGCTGGGGTCCAGGCATTGGTCAGGAATCCGGCGGGTCAGAACGTTCAGGAACACACAGGGAAGCAGATTCATGACACCAGACCCAGGCGTCACTTGGCTGTTACGGCTGTTTTGTTATCCCAGCCGGACCTGCTTCTCTGGACCCAGCAGGAGCTGGAATCTGAACAAGACTTGCGGGGGGCCTGCAATGAAGGGCCACGGAGGCGGCAGAGGGTGTGTGTGTCTGCGCGCACTCGGGAGGGGTGGAGAGAGAGCAGTCACTCCTGACCCCGGGCGTCCTGGCAACTATCCCAAGCCCAGTGTTCAAACCAGGCTGTTTACTGCCCCAGAGACCCCTCTGCCCCCTCCTCGATGCCTGTCTCCTATAAACAGTAAATCTTAGCTAGCTTGATTGACACAGGTACTGTCCCATCAGAAGGCCTTAGAGAACTTTAGAAGCAGATACAAGGACAGCAGTGGCACACGCTGGAGGCAAAACAAACCAAAACCAAAACCTAAAAGCAAATCTAAAATATAGGTCCGAGCTCTGTGTACCAGTAGGGGAAGTATTGGCCAGATGCCCACAAGATCACAGAATCCTAAAGTCAAAGCATCCTTAGAGTCCAACCCTCTCCCAAGGCACAAAGTCCAACCTCGCATCCCTGGCATGGTCATGTGGCTACACTCCCAGGGACAGGAACACCAGGACTACACTCGCAGCCCCTTCCAGGGACAGGAACACCAGGACTACACTCGCAGCCCCTTCCAGGGACAGGAACACCAGGACTACACTCGCAGCCCCTTCCAGGGACAGGAACACCAGGACTACACTCGCAGCCCCTTCCAGGGACAGGAACACCAGGACTACACTCGCAGCCCCTTCCAGGGACAGGAACACCAGGACTACACTCGCAGCCCCTTTCAGGGACAGGAACACCAGGACTACACTCGCAGCCCCTTCCAGGCTTCCCTCCCTCACAGCAGGATCTCCCTTACGGTGCTTTGGTTCTTAGGTTCTGGTTTGACCTGTGAGCCTGGTGTGTTGAGCTGTAGAAGCCAGAAATCATGCTCCTCTTGAGTTTTCTCTGTTCCTCATGTGACTCACGTCTAGGTTTTTGGTATCTTGGCTAGCTACCTCTGAATGAGCTCCTATCCAGAACCTGATGCTTTGGATACACATGTTTGTCAATTCAGCAGATTTCAGTACATTTTGGCCAGTGGTTAAGAGTGCAAGTTCTGGGATCATTCAATCCTGGGTTCAAGCTTTACTATTTATTAGCTGTGTAGCCTCCAGTAAGTTACTTAACCTCTCTGAACTTCAGTTTCCTGCTCTGTAAAGTGAAGATAAAAATATTAGTCACTTTATAGAGGATTAAATGATAGAATGCATGTAAAAGACCTCCCATAGTGCCTGGCATATGGTAAACGCTCGAAATTTTGGCAGCCACATTGCACTGATAGATGACTCATGCTGAGTTTGTACTCAACGCAGAGCCAAGGGTCTTTTTCACACGACTGTTAACATTTATCCTTATTGAACTTCATGTTAGTTCATTGTCTTAGTCTGTCAACATTGATTCTGTCACCATACAGTAGCTAGCCCATCCATCTCTGAGTCATCTGCAAATCCAATAACATGCCTTTTATATTTTCTCTTGGGCTCTGTCTCCAGTCCGCTGCCAGTACATTACTCAAGATTCTTTAGGCTCTGCTGGTCAACCAGCATTCAAGTTACTCGACTGTGCTCTTGTCCAGCCCATATTGGCTCCTCTGATTGGGAAATTTTTTCCCGTGGAAATTGTGTAGGCTCCAAAGAAAAAGTTAATTTATGTTCAACAACTTTTGTTTAAAAGACCAGGGGAATTATAAAGCTGTTTAGAAAGAAAGACTTCAATCAAAAAATGGTCAACATAAACTTTGGGCACTTGACTGGGTAAATTTCATTTATCTACGACATTCCTTCAGGGGGAAGTATGTAAACCCTCTGCAGTGTTGGAAAGTGAGGCGTTATTGCATAGGGTCTTCCGTGTTTTTCCACGTGGTTTATACTTCCTCTCTGCTAGAATAGAAACCTCTTAAGGTCTGGAGTCACTTCTATAATCTCATATCTTTTTTTCAGCACCTGAGTTCTGTAGACAGAAAGCAGTCTAAGCTTTGCACATAACAAACTCTTAATTCCTGCCGACCAACAAGTCACCATACAAATGAGCCACTTCAGCCCTAACTGGTTTGGCTCAGTGGATAGAGCGTTGGCCTGTGGACTCAAGGGTCCCAGGTTCGATTCTGGTCAAGGGCATGTACCTTGGTTGCAGGCACATCCCCAGTAGGGGGTGTGCAGGAGGCAGCTGGTTGATGTTTCTCTCTCATTGATGTTTCCAACTCTCTATTCCTCTCTGTAAAAAATCAATAAAATATATATATTTTAAAATGAGCCACTTCCAGGCACACATTGAGCTGACAGTGGGAAGATTCTGTGAGATTGAAGAGAGCAGAAATTATGCGTTTCATTTTTGTCACCCTCAGGGTACCCTCAATATCCTATCTCGCACATGGTAGATACAAAACTCAGAAAATACTTTTCCGAATGTTGAGTGAGTAACATGAGGGCCAAAGCCACAGTCCCAGCATCACACCTATCCTATTACCCACATGCCTGCCTCCATATGGAGAGTACACTATTGAAACACCATCAGGAAACATTGCAATCAAGAAACATTAACTGAGGGCCCACACACCATAGACATCATACATCCTAGAGGGCGGGAATCTTGGTGGAGAGAGGACAAGTCTGCAGAAAGTTGGTGTATCTCACGCACCATTTAAAGGCTAAAGACGTCAGATAGGCTCCAAGGGAAGAGAACACTTTTAGCCAAAGGCTTTGGAGAGGCTTCACCAAAGAGGGTAACTGGGTAGGATTTTAAAGGTTAAAGGAATCGGAGAGAACTTTTCAGGGAGGAAGAGTGGTCTGAGTCATGGCAAGGGGCTGGGCAAGCACACAGTGGGTTTGGGGAGTGACAAGTAGACGAGTTTTCTGGAACAGGGAGCTCCTGCTGATGAGCTAGGTGCAGGGGTGTGCCGGAGGCTGTGGCTCAGAGTTAACTGACTCACAAAGAGCTCTAACCCATTTCCTCTCTCTTATTGTCATTTGTCTTCTAATCTGAGTTTGATGTCCAATTAGACTGACTATATTTGGCCTACACTGCTCTCTGTAGCCCAGTTGCTAAATGTCGCCACAGCCACTTGGTCGTACAGATAGCATAGGCTTTTTCACTTCAAATAATAAAACTTGCCCTCTGACTCCGCCAATGTTGTCTGTCTGCAGCCCCAGCATAATAACACCTAACCCTTCACTGCCAGTCTTCTTTTCCTTCTCGAAAAGTCACGTTCCCTCCCAAACTACTGAAATGGGCAGTTTGATGAAGGTCACTGGTGGAGGGAGAGGAACTCAGGGTCCAGAGCAGCATGTGCAAAGGCTTAGTGCTATGGGGTTGTTCTAGAGGATGAAAAAACCATTACCTTAAGTGCTTTGTGTATCTTCCTTCACCTTGAACCCTCTTTCACCGCCCTGGCATTGACCCAAGCGGGGGGCTGGGCCGCAAGGGGACTAACCTCGCTGGATCGGAGGACTCCAAAAAATGGGTAGAGGAAGGCAGGCACCAGGGCTGCAGCTCCGAGAGGCACGGCCTCAGACACCCAGTACACAGCGGTCACGATCAGCACGTACGCACATGAAGCCTCCTGGAAGGGGAAGAAAGTGGGTGGTCAGTCACAGGGACAGCCCCTGGCACTGAGAATCCAGAGGAGACCCAGGGCAGAGGCAGCAGGCATCCAGACTCAGACGTGGGTGCTGGGGGACAGCCCTGGCAGAGGAGTGTGGTGGAAACGTGTGGGACCCGTACATTGGTGTGTGAAGTAATTGCTGCTCCTCAGGTGAACAGACACCTGCCATGTGGTTTGCATTGGCCTCCAACAGGGTGGCTATCAGGCTGTTAGGACATTGTAGCTCTGCTGGTTCCTGAAACTGTGGGGTCAGGGCCAAAACCAACTGCAGTGTTCAGAGCTGAGGTCATGTATGTAAAGGTGGAGCTCCCAGAAGGATATTTTGATGTCAAGTTGATCGGACACTAGAGGTTCTTGGGGTAGCTGAAAGTAGGGATCAATCTGTGTGATGGGTTCACATGAGAGCTCCGACCCTGTCCCATCTGGGGCCAGCTAATTCCTTGCCCTGGGGGCTGTCCTGTGCATGGTAAGATGTTTAGCAGGATCCTTGGCCTCCACCCACTAGGTGTCAGTAGCACCTCCCCAAAAAGTCTCTAGACCAGCCGTGGGCAAACTACGGCCCGCGGGCCGAATCCGGCCCGTTTGAAATGAATAAAACTAAAAAAAAAAAAAAAGACCGTACCCTTTTATGTAATGATGTTTACTTTGAATTTATATTAGTTCACACAAACACTCCATCCATGCTTTTGTTCCGGCCCTCCGGTCCAGTTTAAGAACCCATTGTGGCCCTCGAGTCAAAAAGTTTGCCCACCCCTGGTCTAGACATTGCCAAGTGTTCCTTGGGGAGAGAAGGGGAATCAGTGTCTTAAGTGTCTGGTTCTCATTGCTCTGGGATTCCATTCCACCTGCTGGACGCAGGAGGGAGCATTCTTTTGATAAAGGAAATAAAGAGTGCTAGGACCTGGCAGGGAAGGCCTGGAAATGTACCAGTTTCCCCAGCCCACTCACTTTGCTGCTTGCAAAGAATTAATTAATGCAACATTCTTGTAAAAAAAATTACTCTCCTTCATTTTGGCCTCCAGTAATGCTGGCTTCCTGAAATGGTTAATGATCATTGGCTTGCTGTTGGGAGAGGTCACTGTCCAAGGGTCTTAACAATGGACTCGGGGTGGGGCGGGGTGGGGTGGGGTGGGGCGGGGGGGAAGCGCTGTGTAAAAGATCCAAGCTGACTGTGGGTTCCTCAAATTATACATCGTTCTAAACCATCTGGGCTCAGGTCTGACCTGCCCTGAAGCTGGCTGGTGATCAAGGAACCTGACAATCTTGTTCTGTTTATTTCTCCTTTGGGTTCAGAACAAGTGTTTCACACTCTTGCATAAAAGTTTCAAAAGGTCGCCGTGATCAGTGAAGGTCGCCAGGAGTGATGAACCCCGCTTGGCTGGATGGGCCCTTGCTCCCTCCTAATATGCAAGGATTGTGGGGTGAGGCTTGGGAAATGGGAACTACCCCAACAATTGTTGACTGTAGCTCCCACTGAGAATTCCCCGGGGCCAAAAGATCACAGAGAAGTTAAAATTTTTTGGAAGTGCTGATAAGACAACAGAATCACTAGTGGAAAAATAAAAAGGCTCCATTTGGAAAAGAATGCAATTTAGAGAAATACCTCCTTTGTTGTAGATATAAAACTACCCAAGGGAGATCAAAGCCCTTTAGCTCACTGAAGGCCACTTATTCCCAACCTTTGCCTGGGAAGGAGACAACATGGCAGCTCTTAACTCCAGTTGAAGATAAAGGGGACAGACCATCCCTCACTGAGAAATGCTTATTCCTTCCTGAGAACCTTCAGTCTTTCTTCTCCTGGTCGTTTCAGGGCCACAAGTTCAGCGAGGGGAGAAGGGGAGACAGGCTGAAAATGAGAGACAGAAACTTTCCTTGTTACCAGGCACCATTTTGCTTTGAATTAGGAGAATTGGAGTAAGCCAAGGTAAACTTTTTTATTGTAACTGTTGTTAAGAATTAGAATAGGTTACTGGAGGGAGTCACAAGCCACCTTCACCCAGCAGTATTAAGAACAGGTGAGCCTGGGTGGTGTGGTTCAGTGGTTGAGCATCGACCTATGAACCAGGAGGTCGTGGTTCCATTCCAGGTCAGGGCACATGCCCAGGTTGCAGGTTTGATCCCCATGAGGCAGGAGGCAGCCGATCGATGATTCTCATCAATATTTCTACCTCTCTCCTTTCCTCTCTCTAAAATCAATATTTAAAAAGAACAGGATAAAGTACCGTCACTGTCACCTGGACTTTCCTTAGAGCAGACGAAAAACCAAGAGACCACCTTCAGAGGGCTTATCCATATATTCCTCACTCAGTCCACCCATGGAATTTAATACATAGACTTCCTTTTGCCCCTTCTCAACCTCCTCAGAATTCAATAGTAAGCGTATATTCAGTCACCCCAAAATACCCTGTGAAGTTTGATTACAGAGGTCTGATGTCCCCACATCTGGCCCGTAAATGGTAGGTGGCTCAATGTTGGCCGAACTGAATTGGGCCCCTTTGTTGGCCGACAGCTCTCTATTATCTACCAGAGAAAACGTTCTAAGAATCCCAGGCCCCTTATCACTGCCACTGGCCGGCGGGCGTGTAGGGCAAGGCAAGTATTCAGGCTGTGTCTTTAAGAGAAAGTGTTGTCATTTGTGGGATTTTTTGCTCCTGTTTACAAAGAAGGGGGAGAGTTCAAAGTGGCATTCCCCCTATCAGACGTTTCCTGATTCTGCTACCCCCCTCATGGTTGTCTTTGCTCCTTTTTCATGCAGTGATATCTACCACCCCAGTGACATCCCATCCAAACCTCACTGGAAGGGGCTTGTGGTCTATGTATTTGCTGTCTTAGTGACGGGGAAGCCTTTTTGAAATCTACCTTGGGAATTGGGTGTAACATTTATCTCCCCACCCCACCCTGCCAAAGCGGGGCTTAGTTATGGAACCCCTGTGTTGTACCCTCCTCTTCTGTAACATGGTAAACTGAGTCTGGGCTCTGGTTTTAGAGAGCTGGACAGGAAAAGGAAGGTCATTCTAACCCTTCCTAAAACGTAGCTTGTCACTTTGAAGAACCATCAGAACCACAGGCGAGTGGCTGCTATCCAGGCCACTTCTCTTGGCTCCAGCCCCGAGCGAACAAGTCCATTTAGGAATCTTAAGGACTAAATATCAGAATCTAAAAATTGGGTACAAGGTAGGAAGGATGGTGACCTCAAGGTGCTTTTCCGTCATCGTAGAGGAAGAGGAGCAGGGCCCTTGACACTGTGACACACAGAGAAGTCATCTTTGCAGGCCACGCTGGGGTGGTGGCCAGCAGGCTGCATCCAGCTCTCAGGGCATCAGCCACCAGGCTCCATCTAGCTGTCCCGAGGGCGATGGGGTTGACACATCTGCCCCCCTCTAACCAGGTGAACTGGCTGGGAAACTCAGAGGTAGCGTATTTCTATTTTCTTAAGGCACTGGTCCTTAACTGGGGGTGATGTTGCCCCCCAGGGGATACTTGGTAGTGTCTGGAAGCACTATTGGATGTCCTAGTGGGGGGCGGGCAGTGTGTGTGATTGGCACCTAATTGGATGCTGCTAATCACCCTACAATGCACAGGACAGCTCCACACACCCCCCACCCCACCCCCAATGTCACTAGTGTGGCTGTTGAGAACCCTGTCCCAACCAAAGGAGAAACTCAATCTGAAAAAAGGGCCAAGTCAAGAAAGGGCACGTCTATTAGTCTAAGTCCAGCTTTAAAAACATCTCTGCAAAAATTATTTCTAGACCCACACAGACCAAAGCTCATCTGTCCTTCCGTCTCTCCCCACACTACCCAATTCCCCCTCAAATGTATAGCTTATTTTGCCTAATTCAATAATTTATTATTTTTCTTTTTGTGGGTACTTCTTACTAGTCATTGGTAACTAAGAAGCTCAAAGGCGGGGTGTCAGGATGAAATGTGGGGAGCACTGCATCCTACAGTGAGTTCCCCAAGGATGGGGCTGACTTCAGGGGACCCAAGGGGTGCTGCTGTGGGGAAGAAGAGGGCAATGAGTCTCTGGTTAATATCCCCTTAAACCCATTTGATGTTGAGTAAACAAACAAATGTAAAAAGAAAGGGAACATCAGCTCGCTTGGACAGAGCCGAGAGGTGACTGGCGGACAGGCCAGGAGAGCTGTCAGCAGTCATCGCAGCGTGCTGATCCCAGCCCCGTTTCAATCAGCGTCTCCCTGGCACTCTGGGGCCCTTATTCCACTAAAGATTTGAGCCAGGTTGTTATTAAGAAGAAACATCTTAATCCCCTTTATTGAACTTCACGGCTTAATCTTGGTTACCAAGTGACTCAGGAAGCTGCGTGGAGGGTGCGCTTCCCTCCCACAGCCACGATTAACCTCTCGGCTTATTTTCCCTAAAGTCTCAGGGGTATTGGTATGGGGGGGGGGGGTAAAGCCACCGAGGGGAGGAGGAGGAAGAGAAGAGGGGAAGAGGAAGAGGGAGAGGGAGAGGAGGGGGCAGGAGGAGAGGGCAAGGAAGAGAAGGGAGTCAAGCAGTGGTCTGAGAAGCAAGCCAAGTGCAGAGCCAAAGCTGTGGTTCCTCTGCTCCCACAAACGGTCAGAAACTAGGTCATGGTCTAGAGTTGGGGGCTCTTGTTTCTTTTTTATCATGTCATTTGATAGTTCTCCTTCAGGAACACAGAGAAGAAAACACAGAGGTTACAAACAATGAAAGGGGGTGGCCGGGGACCAGGGCAAGACGCTGAGCTCTGCTTTCAATTCAAAGTTCAAAGGGAACTTTGGAGATGAAATGACAAATCCTGGTTACCAGAGCCCGAGACCCGCCACCAAAAGCCCCCCTTCCCCCCCCCACCCCCGCAGCCGGCTCTGCTGTCCCTCCCCACCCCCTCCTCAGTGTCATCCAGGGGAGGCCTTCCTGCATCCTGGCTGCTCTCCCCTACAGATGGTCCCATGCGAGTCCTGACAGCCACTGGGCGAGGTGTCCTTTTCAGCACATGGGCCCGCCCGGGTCAGGAAGGCCACTGACTTGTGACACATCAGCCCCCTCAGCTGCCCCTCCTCTAACCTCACTCCTGGCTGGGGCGCGGGGAAGGGGGACTGGGAATGAGATAGGGGGCCGGCCATGGCAGTTCTTAGGAAGAAAGTATTCCAGCCTCCTCCAGGAAAACACTCCCATTTCTTCAAACCATCAACAAAACACCTCGAGGAGCTGCCTAAGCCCCCTTCCCTCCACCCCCTCCCCTGCCTGACCCCCGCCTGAGCCCGTGGACCGCGGTACTCACGCTGCTGGGGTGGAGCATGGGCAGGGGCAGCAGCAGCAGCGGCACCAGGATGGACAGCAGCAGTTTCCTCACCCCGAGCAGGCCCTTCAGCAGACCCATCCCGGACCTGTGCTCGCTCCCTCGGAGCCTGCCGGGCCGGCCAGATAAATGCCTTCGCTCCTCCAGGTGCGCGTGGTCCAGAAGACGTCTTACACCTCCCGGCTTCCCAGAGTCCTGTGTCGTCGTGGGGCAGAACAGGAGGCAGTTACAGCCCCTGCTGGCACCGAGGCTGGGCTCCTCGCTCCTGTTTTAGGTGGGATTGGCGAGCATGGTTTCATGCCCAGCCAAAATGAACAGGGAAGGGATGGTCACCCGAGGCATAGTGGGCTCCCTCTTTGCTGAGTTAGTAATAGAGTAACTGCATTCTAGGGCCAGCAAAGGTCCCCTTAATCAATCAAAATTCCACCTCTTCGGTAGCTGATTGGCCTTGAAGAAGTCATTGAAAGGCTTTAAAACTTAAAGATACCAAGAGGACACCGTGCCCTCCATCATTGTCCTCCTCTGTGGCCTCTTTTGGGCAGTGCCAGTTTCACTTCATACCTGTGCTCCTTCACTGGACCCCTTCTTCCCTTAAAAAAACAAAACAAAACCTAGTACCCCCTTTCCTTAAATCAGGGCCCCCCAAGTTTGTCAGCAGAGGATGCAGACTTCAGATGGGGCTGGGCTTCTTTCCTGGGACCTGGCACCTTAACTGGGTTCAAATGTCTTTCCTTCAAATTGATTTCCCACTTATGATTTGCCTTGAGCCCAGAGCCTCTGGAGCAGGAAAAAAAAAAAAAAAAAGTCCCCAGACATTCCAAGTTGTCACGGGACAAAATCTTGCTGGAGGCCCACCTTCACTTCCATTCACCTATGGGAAGCCGGGCAGAGGCAGTAGCCCCGCCCATTCCCACAGCCAATCAGCGCGGCCGAAAGAAGGAGTCAGGCTCTGTTCCGAAGGCACTTCTTGATTGGACCCAGCAGGGTCCTGCTGATGCTGCAGAACTTAGGCAACTTGCAAAGCTTATTTTGTTTCTCAAACATCCTAGGGGCTGGAGTGAGGACCATCATTGGAAACCCAATCCCGCTTCCCCAGGCACTGCTCTGTCGTAGGGGACTCTGGGACACAGACCTTGCTCTGGGAGGGCCACTGCTCACTAGGCCTTCGGAGGAGGATGTGTCTAGGGGCAGGGAGAAAAGAAAAGATTAATTCTGGAGACAGTTGCCCCAGAATGCACAGTATTAACCCTTCCAGACTTCCCTGGTGGCAAAGCGCGTTTGATAACGTGTCCAAGTCAGCAGAGGTGTCAGCCTGTAAGAACGCCCAGACCTTTTGGGGGAGAACGGGAAGGATAGCTGCCTATCTGGAAAAGTCTAGATGCCAGTCTCACCTCAGAGGCACTTGGTGCCCAGACGTCAGTGGTCTTTCTGGCCTGAGTAGGTGCTCAAATGCCCTTCTCTGAGGCTTTTGACCAAAGAAGAAGCAGAAGGCGTCCTTTGGCTGGGCTGCGCGGAGAGGGGAGGACAGGGGAGAAGTTGTCAAGTTCAGGGACAGGGCCTTTGCAGCAGGTGGACTCTGGACTTTCGCTGCTTACAGATCAGGAGAAGCTGTTAGCCTTTCTCAGAAATGACATGTGGATTTGGGGCAAGGAAGGAAGGAAAGAAAGAAAACCCAAACGTTCTGTAACTGGTGGTTCTCGGCAGCATTGCCTTGATCTGAGAGACGCTGAGCAGAGTCAGGGGCTATGAAACCCACGTTCTCATGAATTCATGGAATGTAAGGAATGGCGTCCCAAGATCTATAGCTCGACCAGTTGGAAATGGTCCCCAGGCTAAAGTTAAAGTGACTGGAAAACTGACTCCAGAAAACCAGTTCTTCTTGACTTCTAAGGCAGGTGCAACCCTGGACAGCCTAGGCCCCCTGAGAAATTATCTTTTTGTTACAGGATGGGCTGTGATGGCTTATCTCTTTAAATGCCTGTTGAAGACTATGGTATTTACTACATTTGAACTTTCTTTTCTGTGATGATTTTGAAACTCAGTATGGACAGTGCCACACGTGTGATGTTTGGTGGCAAATATTAAAGAGACTGGATAATAATAAATAGCTGTGGAAATCAACATTGCTGTTACCCCCCCCCCCCCCCAACCACTTCAAATTTCTGGGTGAGATAATCTGAGATAACAAAGATTCCACTGAGCCTAATAACTCCATCATGACTTATTTATTACACCATAGTGAATATTTGTTAAATAAAATTAGGTAAGGTGAGTGACACAGTAAGACCAGTAGTTCTTCAGAACTCTAGCCACTTTTCAGTTGCAGAAAGCATTTTCCAGAATACAACACTTAAGAAATGTAAGATAAATACCACTTATATGAGGTATTGAAAGTAGTCAAACTCTTAGAAACAAAACGTGGAATGGTAGTCGCCAGGGGCTGGGGGGGCAGGAAAAGGGGAGTTATTGTCCCATAGATACCATTTTTTCAGGATGAAAAAGTTCAAGAGATCTGTCACAGAACAATGTGCATATAGTTAATTTTTAACATCTCCCTACAGTTAAAAATGGTTCGGATAGTTAATTTGTGTTGTGGTTTTTTGTCTTTATTTACTATAATAAAAAAAAGTAAGACATCAGAAAGGGTTAGGAAAGTAGGGGGTGCCATGTAAAGTCATTTAACAAGCATTTGATCTTAGATCAGTTTACCTGTGGAAATACCTTCTGACTGACGGCTTACGTGATTCTCTTTCAGCTAGAGTCAAGGGGAGGCGAGAGAGCAATGACAGCACATAGACATTTTGCAAAGTCTCTTGAGTGACACCAGAGGTATGGAGGAAACTTCCAGAATTTCTAGATCCTCAAATTTCCACTACAAACATCACACCCAAAACTGTTCCGTTTATGAGTAAATGTGACACATTGTGACTCAGTTGTGACTGTGGTGTGTACAGTGTGGCATTAATGAGGCAAATGGAAGATTCCGTTTCTGTCCAGTCTTCTACTTTCTTGTGCATTGGGCAGAGAGGCGGGTTTTGGGGTGGCGGTCACGAGTGTAACATTTGATTTTGGATGTAAATGAAGTCATGGTTATAAAATTTTCTGTGGGTAAACAACTAATTTGTATTCAGACTAAAATAATGTTGAAGTATCTAGTTACTGAAAATGAAATATTTACTTGTCTTTAAAAAAGCTCATGACTTTTCTTTTTCTATTTTTTTCAGTCATGTATTGCCACACAAACATGGACCCGAATTCTTGAATACAGAAGTGCCTTTACTATTTTGTGACAGGGTGAATGAACCACCACTGATTGCTCTCCCTGGTCTGGGAATCATCCTCCCACTCACGGACCCCCCGACTTGGAGCAGCCATGCATAGCATGACAGGGTAACCAGGGGACCACCGGTGGGTCTTTCCAGCTGGTGCCTGAAAGCTCCCAGACCCCCTTCCGATGGAGTGGCGTCCCAGCATAGGATGCAAGACTGGTGGTCAGGGTAGTTATTGTACAGTGTCTAGCGGCTGAGGCCTCTACTAACCCCCTTCAAATCTCACATCAAGGAGAAGTACAGTGAAGGTATATTGTGAGGCTAATCTGCCTGTGGGCAGTCCCACCCCTGTCTCTGCTTTGATCTTTGTTTTCATCAGACAGTGATAATCAAAGGAGGCCGAAAGCCAGGGTGCTCAGGGTACGATGCGGGCGGCCGAGATAGTGTGCAAATGTCAACCCCAGGGCACCTGGCGCGGCTCCAAGAAATGGGGGCAAAGAGAATCAGAATCAAGCCCAAGAGAGAGCTGCAGAGACACAAACTAAACTTAAAAAAGAGACCAGCAGAGCATGTGAAAGAGAACCGATAATATTAGGAAGAGGAAACATGAGCAAAAAAGCATTTGTCCTCAGCGTGCATTTGAGGGCGGTAAATGAGCAGTGCCATCAGAGAACAAGAAGGAGGGGGCGTGAGTTATTATCTTCTGCGTCTGAGACCATCAGGATGCAAAGCTATGTTTTTCTCTGGTACCTCCTTCCTGCATTCTAGTACTTCTCCAAAAAGATCACGCAGCTGGGGCTGCTAGGTAAAGCGCACATGTTCAACGATTTCAAAGAAGTCCAGACCAGCTTTTGTGATCATCAAATGACAATTGTTAAATACCCATTTCAAAATCAAATTTAGCCCAACGAATCCTCACTCATTCAAAGATCAGACTACGTGGACGTCAGCCTCCAGGACCAGGCTGTAAACCTGGGGCGGGGGGGCGCGGGGGGCACAGAGCGATCTCTGAGCGAGTGGGGACTCTTTACTGGAACCCAGGCGCTTCGCTCAGCAGAGGCCTTCATCTAGTAACTCTTAGCGCAGAGGTATAACAAGCCTAGCCATCCGATTTTTAGTGGCTGTAAGCTACGAAAGAACAAAATGCAAAAAGCAAGTGATGTTGGTCACAGAGAAAAGCGCACTCTTCTCGCCTGACAGCGA
Organism: Myotis lucifugus; assembly: GCF_000147115.1. Classification (NCBI taxonomy): domain Eukaryota; kingdom Metazoa; phylum Chordata; class Mammalia; order Chiroptera; family Vespertilionidae; genus Myotis; species Myotis lucifugus. The sequence goes on along the minus strand of NW_005871094.1, from coordinate 1,924,458 downwards.
GGAAGGCAGCAGAAGAGCTCACCCCGAGACAGAATGAGCCAAGCTGGCACCTGCCGGGCTGGCACGATAGTCCAGCAGGCCTCGCGGGTCCCGGTGCACTGGCTCACCGTTAGATAAGTGACTGGAAATGTCAGGAGTCGAAGAACCTTAGAGATTAGGTTATCCAACTCCTTCCTTCGATGTTTCAGAGCTACTAAATAAAAGCTTAAGGCAGGGGTCCTCAAACTTTTTAAACAGGGGGCCAGTTCACTGTCCCTTAGACCGTTGGAGGGCCGGACTATAGTTTAAAAGAAAACTATGAACAAATTCCTATGCACACTGCACATATCTTATTTTGAAGTAAAAAAACAAAACGGGAACAAATACAATATTTGTATTTGCATGTGGCCCGCGGGCCGTAGTTTGAGGACCCCTGGCTTAAGGCATTCCATCTGCGAAGTTTCAAAAGATATCAAATCAATATCGCTAACATGAAAAACGCTTTGAAAGGGTAAAATTCTGTCATCTGAAAATCAGTTGTATTTGGAGCACCGAGTCTCTGATGATGCTAAGTAATCTGAGTTAAGACAGAAAGGCGAGGCCGCGGGTGCCCCCTCTTTGCTAGCAGGACCTCTCTGCATTAGCTTGGCTTCCCTGTTCAGAAGACAAGGCGTTGCCTGTTTGTAGTAGACCAGCCCTCACATAAGAAGAGTCAAGACATACAGGTCAGACAATTACCAGTTTTCTAACTCATTCTTCTCGGCGACTTTTAGAAAAATTGAAGAGTCTATCCTTGGCTAACAAAGTACTTATTTGGCTGTCGCTCTAGCTTTGTTGTATCTTACTACAGAGCCTTCAGAAAATGTGCATTGAACCCAGCACCCTGATTTCTTAGGACCAAAGAACTCTGTCCCCCATTTCCCACCATGCTCAAACCTCTATGATGTCTCCTCCAGCTCTGTCCTCCCTCGTGGGGGTTTGTGGCAGTCACTCAGTGTGGAAGCGGCTCTTAGACTCTGCATGTCACCAGGCAAACTGTTCGGCCTCTGGAGGCATCTTGAATGACCACTCCAGCCCTTTCTTCCGGCCCAGGTCACCTTATGACATGAATCAGATGCGCCTGTCAGGAAGCTACCACGGGGAAAGAGCATGGGGCTGAATTATTTTATCTCTGCTACTCTGAGCTGGTGGCATGTGTTTTGCTGCTGGCCTCTATAAATGGTGTAGAGAATGAAGAATTTCTGGATTACTGTGTGTGCGGGGCCCTGCTCCGAGGTCCTGGTGTGGGCCTGCCTCTCAGGCAGACACTCTGGAGCCTGAGGACCGCATCAGGTCATGCCTCAGGGCCTGGAAAAGGCTGAGGAGGGACTGGGCCCAGATGTCCTTCTGATGCCCTTGGGACAGGGCTGTGCGGTAGGCCGCATAGGCCAGGGTCAGCGCTGTCCTTTCAAAGTCCTCTTTCTTCAGGACGCCGGGGAGGCTGGCGAGGCTGGCGCTGAGCCGTCGGATGTCCGGGATGCGCTTGGGGATCACATCATTGCAGACGGTGCGGAAGTCAGAGGCCTTCCTTAGGGAGGCGAGCTCCTCGTCCTTGATGGAGATCTGCAGGTCGGGGCTGATGTCCAGCTCAGCTAGCAGGAACTGGTGAGACATGAGGTATGGAAACACATGAAGCATTGGGCGTTGTGGAGGACACCACTGTTTTCATCCTCACCTGTCCTCCTTGGGGGAGGCCGCTGTGGAAAGAGCTTTGGAATCCAGGAGACCTGGGTTCCAGTTCTGACATTCCCACCGACTTGGGTGACTTACTGCATGTCCCTGAGCCTCACGTTCCTCCTCTGTGAAATGGTTAGTAGCAAAAATACTCTACAGGGCTGTTGTGGGAAGTAAATAAGACAATTATGGACACCCTGGTACAAACATTGTCCCTGGTACAAAGCCACTATTTAATGACTATTTATTATTTCTGGTGTCCCAGATTAACCCATTTTTCCCTTTCTCCCTCCCACCCACCCACCGAAGATTTTCTAAATCATGAACTATTTCAGATAATTCTAAATCAGAAGCTGGGGATTGAAGGACGCAGAGAGCGGTGCTAGGACTTAAGTGGGACACAGAGGTTTGTCCTCACTTCTCACCCGTTCTTTAGGAGTGGGGGTGGGGCCTGCCGCATGCATCCCTTGCTCAGTGCTGGGCTCACATCAGGACCTAGTAAACACCTCTTGGACTCGGGTTCTAACTTGTGTCTGCTTCCAGCTTCCCCCGCTCCATCCATCTCCACGCTCCTGTCTTTCTCAAAGGGACCTGTGATAGACTCCCACGTTCAGGACTCGGTGAAGGCTATGCATTTCCCAGTGAGTTCCCCGTGGTCGGACCTGCCTGCAGCAGGCTGTCTCTTTCTTAGCCGGAGAGTTCTGGCACATGGAGGATGCCAGAGGATGTCAAGGCAGGAGGGGAGTTTTGGAGATCACTGTATCCCTCATTTAACATTTGAGGAGATCCGGGCCCAGAGACACGGTGGCTGCTGCAAGGTCACATGGCTGATGAGTGGCAGGACCAGAACTAAAGCTCAGACCTTGAGCCTGGAATTTTATCGCTGAATTGGATCAAGGGGCCTTGGGAAATTTACCCGTGGTTTGGAGAAGCGGGTCTGAGTGGTGGAGATGAGGGGCAGAGGAAGAGAGCCTTTGGGGTGCCCAGATGGTCAGAGACTGGGCTGTCACAGTAGGCAGTTACCTGAGACAGGGCTCCACCAGACAAGCGGCTTGGCGTTGCCTGAACCCTATGATGAGTCCTGCCTCCTGGCATTTGCTCGAGACATTGACTCTGCTGCTAGGGTGCTGGGAGTGGCACCTGGGGCCCAACCTAAATCTCTAATTTTGCCCCCAGTGACCTCCTAATGCCACCTCTCCCTGTTTGGCATGTGGGAAAGGAGAGGAGATTCGAGGAATACCTTACTCTGGGATGGCCACGGTTTGATGGCCCCACAAAGGAGTCCAGGCCAGTCCCTAAGGCAGCCAGGGCCCTCATTCTCAGGGGCTCAGGTCATTCCTCCAACAAACAGAAAAGTTGCAACGCCTTTGGGGTGATGTGGCCACTTGTGCCTCTGCCTACCTCGTAGAGCAGTTCTACTTCCTCCAGGGAGCTCTGCAGGACGGGGTTCAAGGGCATTGAGGACGATCTCTTCGGCCGATGGGCAGCAGGGAACAGCACGGCTGCAAGAAACAAAAGCAGAGGCTCCAGCAGCTGTGCACTTGGCCCTCCCCTCCGTAACCTTGAGGTCAGCCAGACGGTCTTGAAAGTGACGGACTGGAAGCTGTGGTGGTCAATGAGCGGGAGAGATGACAGGCAGCTCTGATGTGTCCCGGAAGCTCCCAGGCATGTCAGATGTTCCTGTTTCAGACCAGTGATTTCCGACATGGCTGCTTATCAGAACCATCCCAGAAAGCTTGGGAAAATATAGGTGTCCCCAAAAATGTGTACACACACTCTGAATAATTACAAAGGCAGTGTTCATTAAAATACATTTCATTTTCAAAGTTGAGCTATCAGCTGTTAAAGTATGTATACATTTTTTGGACACCCTGTATGTAGTGTACAGGAGTGGGCAAAAGTAGGTTTATGGTTGTTTGTGTGGAGAAAGACATGCAGGTCATGATGATTATTATTTATTTCTAAATAAATGTTTTATTTTTATTTATTTTTAAATACATTTTTATTGATTTCAGATAGGAAGGGAGAGGGAGAGATAAATACCAGTGATGAGAGAGAATCATTGATTGGCTGCCTCCTGCACGCCCCCTACTGGGGATCGAGACCACAGCCAGGCATGTGCCCTTGACCGGAATCGAACCTGGGACACTTCAGTCCACAGGCCTGCACTCTATCCACTGAGCCAAACCGGCTAGGGCAGGTCATGATTATTGCAATAGCTTTTTAAACTCTGTGTTTCAAGCACTCACAACTGTAAACCTACTTTTGCCCACCCCTATATGTCAAGGGAACTTATGTTAAAATCAAACAGAAATGAGCAAACAAACCCCTACACGTGCAACAAATGAGTCCCCTAATAATACTGTTCTCTAATAGTAATGCACATTGTAGCATCGGATCAGTATGAAGTGCTGGTTTCTATTTATTGAGAACACTTTTCATCAGAGGATCAGGCTTCTGGCTATTCCCCCGCCGTCTGAAGTACAGCTGCCAAGAATCTGGACACAGGTGACAAAGGAAAGGAAGAGAGCTGCCCAAGACCCTGACAGGTGGCTCTAGGGGAGTGTGGAGCCAGGCTTAGGCTTCCTCCCAAGGATCCGCTGACTTAGAAATGCATTTGGGACAAAGTCAATGACTCACTAACGCTGTTTCTTTGTGGTTGCGTTTGGAAACAGTAGCTGGAGGAAGATGGATGGGCTGCTACGGGTAGAGAGTAGGGAGAACTAGGACCTTATGAGGCCAAGTGAAGGAAGAGACAGAATGTTACAGAGCGTAGGAATAATCATTATACATTGCAGTTCTCTGGGTCGTATCAGGCTAGGAGCAGACAGCCATGCCTACCCCCGCAGCCCCATGGTTGCCAAGCCTGCTGCCAGCTGATAGAAAAAGGCACAGCTTCTTGCGCCTAAGGTAACTGGGACCAGGGTGATATGTCAAATATTAAATCACTAGTGGCCTGGTGCATGAAATTCGTGGCGGGGGGGGGGGGGTGTCCCTCAGCCCGGCCTGCACCCTCTCCAATCTGGGATCCCTCAGGGGATGTCTCAATGCCTGGGGGATTGGGCCTTAACAGGGTGTTACACATCCCCCTCGAAAACTGGGACAGCGAAAACAAAAACGCTTACATGACGGACTGCCGGCCTAAATGCCGCGAAACATTCTTCCCACCTGTCTGGTGACCACCCAACTCCTCCCTGACCATGTTGTAATCCCCCTATCCCAGGGAAACGAATGAGTGAAGAAAAGGTAGGTCTAGCCGGGGGATAATCTCCCCCAGAAGCGCCCCCCGAGTCTGGGTAAAGCAGCAGAAAGGCTCCGTGACTTGGAACATCCACAACTGCCATCCCATCCTGGCCTGATCACCCACAACTGCCCTTCCCTCTTGGCCCCCTAACCGCTTTACCTCGGCTCGCCACCATGGCTTTGTCCAGAAGAATGTCCAGAAGGTCTCCTGGAAGGTCTCCCAGTCTAATTAGCATATTACCCTTTTATTAGTATAGATAGAGGCCTGGTGCACAGGTGGGGGCTGGCTGGTTTGCCCTGAAGGGTGTCCCAGATCAGGGAGGGGGTTCCCTTGGGGGGTAGGGTTCCTGGGTGAGGGGCCTGTGGTGTTTTGCAGGCCGGCCATGCCCCCATTGGGGTGGGGGTCCCAACTGGGGACAGTGCCGGCCTGGGTGAGGGGCTGGGGCAGTTTTCAGGCCAGCCATGCCCCCATGGAGTGAGGGTCCCTGCTGGGGGGGCATGGCCAGCCTGGGTAAGGGCCTGAGGGCTGTTTTCAGGCTGGCCACACCCCCCAGAGGGGACCCTCACCCCATGGGGGCATGGCCAGCCTGGGTGAGGGGCTGAGGGCTGTTTGCAGGCCCCTCCCTTGGCAGCCGGTCTGGGCAACCTAAGCCTCCTGCGCACTCAGGCTGGCTCCGTGGCCACCGCCCACAGGCCCCTCCTTCCGCAGCCGGCCCAGGAGGGTGGGAAGCTTGGCTTCCTTTGTTGCCGGGGGTGACCCAAGCCTCCTGCCAGCTCCGGCTGGCTCCGTGGCCACCACCATCTTTGTCCCGCTAATTTGCATATCCCCTCCTGATTGGCTGTGGGGTGTTGCAGAGGTATGGTCAATTTACATATTTGTCTATTATTAGTGTAGATTAGTCAGATCCCCTTAATCTTAGATGACTCTTCTTTCTGCTGCAGTATGCTGCCACCAAAATAACTATTCAAGCCCTGACTGGGCTCGAACCACCAACACAGCAATTAAAAACAAAACATAAATAATTGCATAGAGAGATTTTGGTTAAATTTCATATTACGGAAGATGCTCCCAAATGCATAAATGAGGAAGTAAGATTCTCTATATGGCTTGGTACCTTGAATCCAGGAGCAGTAAATGGACACATTATACCATTTGAGGAGTTTATATCTGGGAAGCACTTAAAATAAATCATGTCATTTTAAAAAAAGAAAGAAAAAGGTACAGCTTCTCCAAGACACTGGATTGTGATCTCCCAGAAAACTGGGCAACTAACTGTAAAGAACCTGAGGCTCTGAGGTAAGTAGCGCCCCCTAAAGTTGGGCAAAGCAATCTGCATCACCATGCATGCCAGCTCTGCTTCTTGATACTGGTGTCCTGGGACCATCAAGAATGGGCCCACTGACATCCAGGTACTGTGTTAAAGAAGGCAGGGGGCTGCATAAGCATCTTCGAAAAAAATTGATCTGAAGTAATAAAAATGAAACATCTTTGATATAAAGACATTTCCTGAAAAGCTCACTGGTAGGAATCTCCACTCCCTGGAAAGAGCTGGTTGGTGGAGTATTGCTGTAAGATTGCTTTCTCTGTACGCATTTATTATCTATACCGCGAGTTCCTCTCGGGTTAGGATGAAGATGGTTGTAGGGTTCTGCCCCCAGCAGGTCCTGGCAGGCTTCCAGGCCGAGCGCTAGGCGCCGCTGTTGACTGACGAAATCCACGCACTGGAGGAGTCTGACCGGCATGACCTCTGCTCCCTCAGACCACTGTGGGAAGGAGCCATGGCTGGAGCAGTCTTTCCTAGCCTCGCATTTTAGCAGAATTTGTTCTCGTTGCCAGAAAACTGGCCATTTCCTCACAGAATCAGAGATTTAGGGCTTCGCCTCTGTTCGCTCACTGCCTCTGCCTGTAGTTTTAGGTGGAGCTCAGGAGAGTGAGGCGGCTCCTAGGCATCGGGTCCAAAACCTTGACCGCACATTAGCATCGAGCAAGGGCTTTAAAAACTACTGGTGCCGGCCCTCACTGGTTTGGCTCAGGGGATAGAGCGTCGGCCTGCGGTCTGAAAGGTTCCAGGTTCAATTCCAATCAAGGGCATGTACCTCGGTTGCGCTCCTCCCTGGCCCCCCCAATCAATGTGTTTCTCTCACATCTCTATTTCTTTCTATCTTTCCCTCTCCCTTCCCCTCTCTCTAAAAATCAATGGAAAAATATCCTGGGGTGAGGATTAAAAAATAACAAAATACTGGTGCCCTGTCCCTGCTTCATAGGTTCTGATTTAGTCAAATGAGGGGGGGCGAACTGGGACAGTAGATTTTTGGCAGCTTCCTAGAGGCTTCTAATGGCAGCCAAGGCTGAGAACCAGCAGGTGCTCGCCCGAGGCTGTATAGAAGGTGGTGCCTCGGCCGGATGGCCACTCTCAGGTGAGCCCAGTGGCTCGCAACCTTGACTGTACATTAGAATCACCTGGGAGTTTTTAAAAACTCAAATGCCACGGCCACCTCTCAGGCCCTTTCACGGGTGTCTCTGGGGTGGATGTAGGCATCAGGACTGTTTATGGCTCCCAGGTGATTATAACGGGCAGGCCGGGTTGATGACCATTGGGCTATCCGGATCCACAGCCAAGAACACGGCGCCAAAATGCAAAGTTCACTCCCATCGGAGGCCTTGCAGGCTCATCTGAAGAGATGGAGGCAAAGTAGAGACACAAGAGGGCGTGTGCTCCGACTCCGCTTTCTCGTTGGCGGGAGACGACACCAGGACCAGAGCTGGTCCAAGACCAAGATGTGACCTGTTTCTGGGTGCTCCTCCCACGAAGGTGTGATGAACCGTCTTCTCGGGATAGGATCTGAGAGCAACTTTACTTCTTTCATTCTTCTTCCAGCCTTTCTCTTACTGTGACATTAAAGGGATTGGTTGCCTTAAAGGCATTCTCACCCGGCAGGTGAAGGGGACAGGAGGGGACGAGTGTCCCAGGCACGGAGCCTTTCTGCTGCCTGTCACAGACTCGGGGGCTGCCTCTGGGGAGGTTATTCACCGGCTAGACCTGCCTTTCTTCACTCATTCGTTTCCCTGGGACAGCAACACTCCAACATGCTCACCCAGGGCCCCCTCGTCCTCAAAGAGGTGGGAAGGATGTACCTCCTGATTCAAAGCGGAGGTTCATCATGGAAGCGTTGTTCTCATCGTTTCAAAAATAATGACAGAGTTTGGGAAAGATTGTGAGAAATAACTTCAGCCTCTAGACCAGCCAGGGGATGGACGATTGCTTCCGGAAGTGTGTGGGGAGCACAGGAATCTGAAAAGGGGGGGCTCCTCCCTCCTCCCACCCCCAGCCAGTGCCCCTACCTCCTGCAGGCACCCCTGGCATTGCTGCAGCGGCTCTGACTGCGTGTGGCAGGCAGAGGTGCAGGGAGCTGGGGGGCATCTCAGCGCCGCCAGGGCCTCCCTCCTCAGGAATGGGACAGGGTACCTTCCTCTCCACTGGACTCGCTGCAGGCTGTGTCTGCTCCATGTCCCAACATCCAGGTACAACGTTAACCTCCAGTCACTCCAGGTGGTTTTGCCCATAAAGGGGAAGTCTGGACCCTGCCAGAATGTAAGTGGCCAAAACAAAGGCTGGCCAGCTCCCAGAGGTGTGTGTGTGAAGCTTTAAACTACACTCGCTCCCCCTTGGCGAGAAAAACAGCCCTGTCCCCAGGGCCTATCCGTGAGCCCGGCCGCACAGCGTGGTTCCTCCTCTGCCCTTGTGGTTCCTGCGTCCATCCTACACATCGCACATCTGCCGGCAACCGCCAGCTCCCGGGGGAGGAAACTTACGCTTCCTCCCCTGGACCTCGGTGACTGCGTGACTCGGTAGCTGGGCTCTGAGTGCAGGCTCAATGCCTATATTTTGGAATGATTTCTAAAAAACCCAGCTATTAAAGAAAAAAGGAAAGGCAACAACAGAACACAACATCCCTGGAGACTCTCCCGTGCATGCTTTGCTGGGTTTGCTTCCTTTCCTTCCGTCCCATCTCCCAAATTTATGGAGGTCATTTTAGGTTCGACTCCTCCTCACCGTCAGCTTTGGGGCAGCGCAGTCTTTGCAGGGCTGAGAGGAGGAGACCTGAGTGCTTCCCCAGCTGCCATCGGCAGGGACTCCTCCTCTGAGGGAGGAGAGAGAGGGGGCGGGCTGGGGAGACCAGGGACTGGCAGGAGGACCCGTGCCCACCTCTGCACCACTGAGCATCGAGCTTCGGGCGAGAAGACTGCTGGCACAGTTTTGTCACAATCACTGACTTTGTGTACTTTTTTGGTGTAAAACTGGGCCAGTTTGTTTCTTTCTTCTCCACTCAGTGCTCCCCGCCCAGCCAGTCTCCAGCGATTTCTTCAGGATGTGATTGTGCCAGGAGGGCCACGCAGTGTGACCAGGGACACGAGGACTCCCAGCCTCCCCGCATGGCGTCTCCCGCACGGCTGGCCTCGGGGCGGGGGCTGTGAGCTCTCCCCGCCTCCTGCACGCCCTGCACAGCTGAGCCTCAGGGAGAAATTGAGTGGTTATGATTCTGTTGGACAGACCAGCACAGAACAAATGATTCACTCGCTGAAGGTCATGCCACATGCACTGAGTTAGTGCAGAAATTGGACCCAGACAGGCAGGAACCATGTGTCACAGCATGTTCTGTCCACGTCTTCTGTGGAAAGACACATTTGGACCTCAGACCGAAGTTGTTAAAATGTGGCGCTCGGACTAACAACAGCTCACGAGCCCACTGGGCTCCCATCAGCGTGCTTTGTGCTTTCCATGTGCACTGTGTGAGGTAAGTATTCCTATCCTGTGTAGAGAGAAGAAACTTGGAGGTTAAGAAACTTGGCCTAGGCCAGTGGTCGGCAAACTGCGGCTCGGCAAACCGCGGCTCGAGAGCCACATTCGGCTCTTTGGCCCCTTGAGTGTGGCTCTTCCACAAAATACCGACTTCTGTGCATGGGCCACGAAGTTTCAATCCCACTGTACATGCGCGCCCGCAGGTGGTATTTTGTGGAAGAGCCACACTCAAGGGGCCAAAGAGCCGCATGTGGCTCGAGAGCCGCAGTGTGCCGACCACAGTCCTAGGCCATCTGATTTGCTTGCTCTAGGGCTGCAATGAAAACCCAGATCTCACAGGCTCCAAAACCCATTCTCGCCAATAGGTGAACAATGCTATCTTTTTGTAGGCACGTCTGTCCAAAGACTGGGTGTTCCTCAGTTCTGAATAACTACAGGAAGGATAATGTTCATTGTGAATGAATGAATGGTTATGGTCTGTAACATATTAAATGAAGCACACATATTAAAAAAATCTCTGACTCTGATTTATAATGTGCTATGCAAGGTCAAATGCCTACAGCCCTGTGATCACACTGACACCTATCCTCACCTCCTCTGCTCCCTCTTTGCTCCCTTGCAATCACTTGGCATAAAGCACAACCCACCTCCTCACCTTTCCCACACCTGCACCGGTGCACCTGAATGTGGGGGGGGGGTGGGGGGGAGGGAAACACACCCATGGTCTCACTTCAAATTCATCGTTATTCTCACACAGGCCCTGACATGCCTCCCGGCCATTTCTCCCATTTCTCACTCCGTTTCACTGTGACATAGACGATGATTTCACCCCATCTGCCCCCTGAAACCAGTCACCTGCCTCTTGCCCAGATACCGACTTCTCTTCTGTGACTGTGGGCACCCTCCTGTCTAGAGCCAACTTTCCCACGAGCGTCTCCAAGAAAACTGTTGCTCACCTCTCCACCCTCCTCTCCTACATGGTTCCCTTTCCCTCTCCACTGGGTCTTTCACGTCAACATGAAAACGTGTTACTTCTTCGATTAAAAAAAAATCCTGCCTCGCTGTCTGCTCTTCCTCCCCACCCTCCTCTCAGATTGCAGAGTTCTGGCCTCATTGGGGCGTCTCCTCGTCTAGCCACCCTCACTTCCCTACTGACTTCCAGCTTATTATTTCCAGGCCAGACTTTTATATATGCAGCTGCCTACAGGAATCTCCTTTTGGACATGTTACAGTTCTCTCTCCTGATTCCCAGGCCAATCCTAGCCCCCAACACACACACACACACACACACACACACACACATGCACACGCACATGCATACACCCACGGATCTCCTACTTCTCTGCCGTCTTTCCATCTCTCTCAGTTGCTCGGGCCCAACACCTGAGAGCCGTCCTTGACTTTTTCTTTCACATTTCGAATCTAACTTATCAGCGAGTCTTGGCTCTACCTTCAAAATAGATCTGGAATCTGGCTACTTCTTGCCACATCCTTGCTAGCTCCCCGGTCCAAGCCTTGAGCACTTCTCCTACTGGTGCCTCTGCTTCCATCCTCGGCTCCCGCCCTCATTCTGTTCTTAACGCAGCACCTAAAGTGGTTCTGTGCAAGCATAGGTCAGATGTCACTCCTCTGCCCAGAACCCTCGCTGGCTTCCCAAAGTTCTTCAAATGCCACCTGTGTTACATGATGTGGCTTCTCACTACGTCTGAGCTCATCTGCTACTCTCCCCGCCACAGGCCTTCTCACTGCTCCTTGAGCCCCCCAGGCAGGCTTCTGCCACCGGCCTTTGCACTTCTGTTCCTTCTGCCTGGAACACCCACGTTTCCTTCAGGTCTTCAGTCACCGCCTCAGGGAGCCCTCCCTGACGACCTGATTTAAAATTATAATCCTGGATACCCTCTAACCTGCCCCTACGTTATTGCCATCTGACAAACGGATGTTTTATTTCTATATGTGTCTGCTTCCTGTCACTAGAATGTCAGCTCTGTCAAGCCACGGGGTGTGTTCCTTTGGGTCACTGTCTTCCCAGTGCCTAGCATCCTGCCCATGACTGTTTGTTGAATGAATAAATGATCCCGTAGAAACACATGCACGATCTTCGCCCCTAAACTCCATTCTTTCACACCGAGTGCTTCACTAAGTCTCTCTCCTCCTAACAGCGTGATTTTAGAACTTATGCGCAGTTCCAGGTCCTGGCTAATTATCAGAGAGCAGATGTCGTCCCCTGAAGCCCGTGTCCTGCCTTTGTCTCCCAGGAGCCCCTGCTCTGGCCGGGGAGGAGCTGCTTTCCATGGTCCCAGGCAAGGCGGGCGCGTCCCCACGCCTTAGCCCTCCAAGCCCTCTTGCTCAGACACATGGGCGAAGCTTCCCTAAAGGAAGGAGCCGTTTTGACCTGGAGCCCGGCCTTCCCTTTGGCTTTTTATAATCTGGGCTAAAACCCGCCTCTTCCTCCCACCCCCAGAGGTTCAGGGTACCAGAGCCGCATCCAGGCGCCCGCGGGTTCCACGGAGCCGCACCCCGAGCTTGTGCGCGCTTGTTGGAAGGGATTCCAACTGCAGACCACTTCCCGCCAAACACAGCCACATTGTTAATGAATCAGTGGCAGCCGCATGGAAAAGGCGGTGGGTGTGGAAAGGAAAAGCTCTGGTTTATAAAAGATCTTGTGCCAGATCCTCCTGATGTCATTTACTTTTTGCTCCCGGGCCAGCCCTTTAGAAACACAGCCATCTTCGGAGCGAGCCAGGCGCTGGGCCGGCGCCGGGTGCAGCGGGAGCGCTTCTGCAAGGGCTTCTGTGTGCTGCTCCTCGCCGCCAGACGGTCCCCGCCCCCGCCCCCTCCCGGGGGGCCTCGGGGCTGCTGAGGGGATGGAGAGGGGTGAGTGACAGCCGGACCCTGAGGCCAGAGGGGTGGGGCGTCAGGATCAGCGCGGTCCTTGCTGCGGAGTGATCTGGGCACGTCCTGTCTCACTCAGTGTCCTCACCTGCCCGAGGTCAGCACAGCGCCTGCTCCCGGGGTGCCTGGGCGGTAAGCGGGGTGTCCTCTAATGCGCCCCCTAGGCCGCCAGCACTTCCTAGGCAGGACCTCAGGCCCCGGGCTTCCCTCCCCATGCGACTCACACAGCACGAACACGGACACCGAGAATGACAGATCCCGCCACGCACCCGGGGGCTGCCCTTCCCTCCCTGTGACGCTGCTTTAAAAAGAAATAATTCGCCCGATGCGTGTGGCTCAGAGGTTGAGCGTCCACCGATGAACCAGGAGGGCACGGGTGGATTCCAGGTCAGGGCACAGGCCTGGGTTTGGGGCTTGATCCCCAGCGGGGCGGCGTGCAGGAGGCAGCCGATCAATGATTCTCTCATTTTTGGTGTTTCTATCTCTCTCTCCCTCTCCCTTCCTCTCTGAAATCAATAAAAAAATTTTTTTAAAGAAATAATTTATATGTATTTAATAAAAAACAGATATTTACATGGTAGTTAATGCATAGATTCCTTTTTTTCAAAGACTGGCTCGTGGTCTCCAGCCCCCGAGGTTGCTCGGGCAGGAGCTGGGGCTGCTGGGACGGGGGCCAGGTGTGTCCAGTTCGCGGCTGGCCGCGCTGAGCACAGGTGAGTCACTTGGTCTTAATCCAGGTGGTGGTGCTGGAACAGCGGCCTGGTGCGTGGAAAGCTCCCTCCCAGGGCCGAATCCTAGAGAGCGCTTCTTGGGGAGAAAGACCGGTAGGAAAAGGGATGTCCTGACAACAGGGTGTGTTCCCTTTGGGTTTATCGCTACATTTCTCCCCTTGGGTGGGGTGGGGGGGGGTGGGAGTGGGGGGAGGGCATAGGCCGGGCGGTGGTGAGGAGTGGGGGAGGGGAGGGTTGGGGCGGGTTATTGGAGGAGGAGGATGTTATAGGGGTGGTCACCCTGAGCTGTTTCCAAAGGGAATTAGGCCTAGGTTTGGGGTGAGATGGGGTAAGGGTGAAGGTGAAAGGAACAGTAAGTACATTTGGAAAAATTGTTTACATTTGGGTGTGACTCCCACTGCGTCTTTTTAAAACTGGTGGCAATTGTGTATTCCTTTTATAAGTAGGAAAAAATGTTAAAAGCGAAGAAAGACCCACTATGTGGAAGGCTTTGATGAGGGCCGGAGGGCTCCCTATCGTATCGTTTGTTGACTGCGCACTGACGTGGACCACTAATCTGGTGCTTAGCATCAGCTGCCTCACCGCCTCTGCCTCTAGGTCGCTGCCCCTGCTTCCTGGTTGTTTGTTGTTGGGGCAGCCCCTCCCCAGTGCGGACTGGGTGGGGCCGGAGCAGTTGCTCCCAGGATGTTGCTATAAAACTGTCTGTTGAGAATCTCAAGCTTTTTTTTTTTTAATGGAATTATTTCATTTTTAAGTGGCTAACATTTATATAGTGCTTCGTCGTTTACAAAGCATTTTATTTACATTTTTAATCTGAGTCTCACAACAACACAGTGAAGGTAAGTTTTGGTTTTGTTAATCTGGTATCTGTTAGTGAACGAAAGCTCAGAGAGGTTAAGAGACTTGCCAGAGATCACACAGCCCCATTTGAGGAAGAGCCCAAACCTGTGAGTTCCTTGTGGGGCAGCTCATGATGTGGTTATCGTGTTCATAAGCCTGTTACAAATCAAATCATCTCATCGGGCTTTCTAACAGCCTAGAGTGGATTTTACCATCTTTTTTATGGGCTAATTAGGAAGACCCCAGTGTCACACAGGGTGAGCGGCCGGACATCACTCCAATGTCTCTCTGCTTCTAACTGTTGCCCCAAAGTTTGTGCACATGATGAGCAGGGTGGTGTGTGTGTGTGTGTGTGTGTAGTGGTCTTACCGGAAATAAAGGAAAATGTTACATTATTATTTGCCCCAAGGCAACACTCATTTCACAGCTCAGTTCAGAGAACTGGCAAGTCCCTAATCTCAGGCGTAAAAACGAGGGAATAAAGCCTCAAATAAGTGCAGTGCCCACCCCCCTCCATTCCAGGTCCATCTGCTCTGTGCCCTCTGTCCCCACTGGGCCGGGCCTTCCTCCCTGACACTCTCCTTGGGACCTGGAGGCTCATCCTGACCCCCGATGCCAGTCTTCAGCCCCGTTAGGATCTCTTGAAACACCTATGAGCCTGACTCTTCCCAGTTCTTTCCAGGAGAGAGACCTTAGTTGACTTTAGGGGGTGGGCGGGCAGATTTCAGATCGGCATGAGTGGTCCACGCTCTTGGCCCCTCACTTCCTGACAGTGATAAACTCCCACTGGCTGGGAGTGCTGTCTGTCTGCCACCTGGAGCTGGTCCTGGGCATAGAGAAAAGATGGCACGCGGCTCTGAGGGACTACATCTGAGAAGGGCTGGGGGCCGGTGGCGGCAGCAGGCAGGTAGACGCAAGGATGCTGAAGACTTTCCCTTCCTCTCCTGCCGCTGGCCTGCTCTGCCTGGCTGCGGAGATGTGTCCACTTCCAGCCAGGCTCTCCAGGTAGCATCTGTCACCCATACTCCCAGGTGTTAGCATGTCACACCTGGACACCTGCTCTCCGCACGCCTGCCCAGGGCAGCAGCCTGGGGGAGGGCGGGGAGGAGCTTGAGGGGGTCTGTGCACATTCCATGCAGCAAAGGTGACTTGCCCTGGCGTGTTGAGAGGGATGCCTTCTGCGTTCCCACCTTGACCAAGCCCCTCAGCGCTTTGATTTCCTCCAGTGTCCTGTCCCCTGTCACCTCCTAACACCTGCTAACTTGTCAAGAAGCATAAAGCAATCCCCAGAGATGAGATTAAAGGAGGAAATGGGGTTTCTAATCCCCCCCAATTCCTAGTTGTATTTAAAAAAGAACGATGAGCATCAGACAGATGATGAAAAGCAACTCACCCCTGCTCCACCTGTGGGCCACAGTGGCCTGAGCATCGTAACACAGCAGCAGCAGCAGCAGCGTCTTCCAACACATCTTCTCCTCCACGCAGGTGAGGAGTCGCCTCAACCCCAGTGGGACCCCAGGAGCTACAGGTGTGCCCGTCCCGGTCCTCCTGGGAGACGGTACAGTTCTTCCCACCTTTCCCTTTTCCAAAGAGCAATGCCCTCTCCCGCCTCGGAAGGTGGAGGCAGAGGCTGCCTCCTGGGGGCACGGGCGGGGACCTGTCTATCCGACTCTCTCTGGGATTGGGGGACTGGGCGGCCACAGAGAGACTCTGTTTTTGAGCACATCTGGAGTGACTCACGGGGCATGTGATCTCCTTGGCAGTGGGCTGGATAAATATAAATCTGTACTTGAGTTCCATGTGTTGGATGCACCCACTGGAATTTTTCTTTAACAAACAGACTCGTGGAACTTGTTAGAGAGCCCGGCGAAGAGCTGGCTGCTGTCCCTGTCCGCACACATACCAGAGCCGGGCGAGGGCTGCAGTGGGAGCCGGGAGGCTTCTCCCAGATGCTGGGCTGAGCTGGGCTGCGGAGCCCAGAGTTGCCTGAGGACAGCAAAGTCATTGTAGCGTCTGAGCCAGTGATGGCGAACCTTTTGAGCTCGGCGTGTCAGCATTTTGAAAAACCCTAACTTAACTCTGGTGCCATGTCACATACAGAAATTTTTTGATATTTGCAACCATAGTAAAACAAAAACTTATATTTTTGATATTTATTTTATATATTTAAATGCCATTTAACAAAGAAAAATCAACCAAAAAAATGAGTTCGCGTGTCATAGGTTCGCCATCACTGGACTGAGCTGAGTGTCTTGTCCTTCCCTGGAGCTAGACCTGGAGATGTTGGCGCCTTCAGCCAGAGCTAGAGCCTCCCGCACAGTCTCTGGGGATGGGAGTTGGCAGGTTTCGAGGAGCAGAATGGAGAGGTGCCGGTCGTGCATAGGTGTTGTATGTGCAGGTAATGGTCCAGGGGCCCATGGGTGACCCCTTTCTCCCTTCGCATTCATGACACCTGCTCTCTGGGCTGTGTATAGACCTAGGACCAAACCACTTTGATTCTCCCAAGCAAAATGGTAGTGTTTTTCCATGATAATTTTTTTGGGCATTTCATTAATCATCAAATTAATTATTTTGTATTGAGATATGATTGACCTATAGCAGGGTGCAAGTTTAAGGTGTGCAAAGTGTTTTTTGATACGTGTATGTATTTGCAATGTGCTCGTCAGTGTAGTGTTAGCTAACACCTGTCACACCACAGGATTGTCATTTCTTTTTGTGGTAGCAACATTTAAGATCCATGTTCACTATCAAAGCACCGCCATAGACACCTTGGTTTTGTCTACTCCCTCACCCTGTCTGAAATCACAGATGTGGGATGTTACAGCTTGAAGATGGTGAACCTTGGGGGTTTCCGGCCTGTGGAGGTGCTGCCCAGCGTGACTAGGCCACTCCCCTTTTATCTGGTACAAGAGGTTGCTTGAAAAAAAAAGTGACTAGCCTGGCCGGCATGGCTCAGTGGTTAAGCGTTGACCTATGAACCAGGAGGTTATGGTTTGGTTCCCAGTCAGGGCACATGCCCAGGTTTCGGGCTTGATCCCCACTGGGGGGCGTGCAGAAGGCAGCCGATCAATGATTCTCTCTCATCACTGATGTTTCTGTCTCTCTCTCCCTTTCTGAAATCAATAAAAAAAATTTTTTTAAGGTGACTATAAAATTTGAAAACCATTGATCTCAGTAATATTAATAACTAGAGGCCCAGTGCACAGATTCGTGCACCGGTGGGATCCCTCAGCCTGGCCTGAGCCCTCCTGCAATCCAGGACACCTCAGGGGATGTTGGAGAGCCTGTTTCACCCTGATCCCTGCAGGCCAGGCCAAGGGACCCTACCAGTGCACGAATTTTTTTCTTGTAATGAGAACTTTTAAGTTCTACTCTCTTAGCAACTTTCAAATATACGATGCAGTATCATTACCTATAGTCACCGTGCTGTGCATTACACCCACAGAAGTTATTACTCTTATAACTGCAAGTTTGTATCCTTTGACCACCTTTACCCATTTCCCCCATCTCCTGCCCCTGCAACCACCTATCTGTTCTCTGTTTTTATGAGTTTGTTGTTTTATGGGTTCTACATGTAAGTGAGGCCATACAGTGTTTGTCTTTCTCTTCTCACTTATTTCACTTAGCATAATGTCCTCCAAGTTCTTTCCAGTTGTTATTAATGCAAAATTTCCTTCTTTTTTATGACTAAATAAAACTCCAGTGTATGTGTATATGTGTGTATATATTGCTAGACACTTAGGTTGCTTCCTTATATTGGCTATTATAAATAATGCTGCAATAAACATGGGGGTGTAGGTGTCTCTTCAGCACAGTGATTTTGATTCCTTTGAATATACAGTATACCCAGAAGTGGAATTGCTGAATCATATGATAGTTCTATTTTTAATTTTTCAAAGGACCTCCATACTGTTTTCCATAGTGGATGCAGAACCCAGCAGTGCCCAAGGGTTCCCTTTCTCCTCATTCTTGCCAACACTTACCTCTTGTCATTTTGATGATAGTCATTCCAACAGATGTGAGGTGATACCTCATGTGGCTTTGATTTGCATTTCCCTGATGATGACTGATGTTGGACGTCTTTTCATGTACCTGTTGGCCATGGGTACATCTTCCTCGGAAAAAGTCTATTCAGCTTCTCTGCCCATTCTTTAAACCAGATTGTTTGTATTTTTGCTATTGGGTCATATGAGTTCTTCCTATATTTTGGATATTAATTCCTTTCAGATATGATTTGCAAAACTTTTCTCCCGTTCTGTAGGTGGCCTTTTCATTTTATTGCCTTTACTGTGCAGTGTACTTCTTGTTTAAACCTGCAAGGATTGCCCAGAGAATCTAGCATGTGCCTGGGTGCCCTGTAGGTGCCCACTGAGCATGTGTCGATTGGTGCTGTAGCTGAGAAAGCTCCCAGTTCCCCGCACTTTCGCCAGAACCCCAGCGAGTGAAGAAGGAGCTGAGAGGGGAAGATGGACCCGACTTGCCCGGCCCCGGGGAAACCCGGACCAGAACTCACAGTCTTGGCCCCAGCCTTGGACTCTCATCTGCAGGCTCAAATCATCAAACTGTCACCCACTACATACTAAGCCGGGATGCACACTAGCTTCCTATTTGGGCTGAGAACAAATGTGTTTGTAACTAATTAAATTTCATAAGATGATAAGCCAGGCTCTCTCCCACCACTGCAGCTTGGCAGTCAGAGGCAAATGTCTACAGTTCTCAAGGAGTCTTGGGAAACCCTGGTCTGGTGCACTGTTTTGTTTTTGTTTTTTTCTTTTTTCTTTCTCTTTCCATGTTTTTCTTGTTCTTGCTGAAATTCTATGCACTCAAATGGAAAGCACTATCTTTTATAACAGATCACAGTAAAACCACGGTGGTGGAGCTTCCCACACCTATTGATTATGTAAAGAATACTTTAGGGGGGGAGTGCTACTCAAGGCAACAGTTCTCAAGCTCATTTTCACCTCTGCACTCCCACTGCGCCTGCGTGCACGTCTCTCGTCAGCACCGATCATTTCCCAGCTTAGTCACGTCTACCATTTACTGAGTTCTGACCTTTTTTTCATTCAATTTTTACAGCAGTTTTGTTCAGGAGATACTATAATAGAGTCCATGTTACATCTGGCCAACTGACTCCCCCAATTAAGCATGTGCACAGCACTGTGAACTTACGCTTTGTATCTCATCCCAGCTGCAATTTAACTTTGCGATATTGTCATTAAGCCTGTTAAACTATAGACTGTAAGCCCATGAAGGCAGGGGTTATGCTAGTTTTCCTCACCATTGTATCCCTAGTACCTTCTGGCACTTGGTAAGTGCTCTACCAGCAAGGTAGTCAGGCCATAGGGCTCTGGATCAAGGTCCCAGCAGGAAACAGGTGGCACATTCTAAGAAGGAATTGGAAGGATTCTAATGAAGGGACTATCTATCAAGGAGTGAAAGGGTTAAGGGACTAGCATTGGACTAGCCCTGGTAGGAGGAGGTTACTACTTGTTATAGATTACAATTTGTCCCCCAAGAAGATATTTTGAAGTCCTAACCTCCAGTTCCCATGAATGTGATTTTTTTTTTTTTTGAAATAGGGTCTTTGCAGATGAAATCAAGTTGAGATGAGGTCATTAGGGTGGGCTCCCATCTGATATGACTGGTGTCCTTATAAGAAGAGAAGAGGAGATAAGAGGGAGGGCTCGTAGCTCTTTAGAAGTCACTATGGTGACAGGACGGTCGGGAAGCATCTTGGTAACTGGTCCCGGCTCTGTGAAAGCAGTTGCCATC
The DNA here is from genome assembly GCF_000147115.1 of Myotis lucifugus. Lineage (NCBI taxonomy): Eukaryota > Metazoa > Chordata > Mammalia > Chiroptera > Vespertilionidae > Myotis > Myotis lucifugus. Next base: position 1,904,486 of record NW_005871094.1, on the reverse strand, counting down.
GCTTTCCTGGGATTTAAGGTAAATCTCTTCACCTTTGGACGTGGTGAAGAAAGGGTTTGGAAGTTGTGGCAAGCACTGGATCCCACGTTTCCTGTCTTGAGGGTGTGTGCGACGTGGAGCATCAGTTATTTTCCGTCTCCCTGTGGGCAGTAGACCTAGCTTTTGGGATGCAACGGAGTGAGCCCTGAATTTGGAGGGAGTTGAGGGACTCTAAGGAGGAGGGAAGACCTAAATTGGTGAATGGTCGAGTAGTCCACATGGGAATAGCGGAAGAATGATTTCGAGTTGTTGGTGTTAGTCGTTAGTGTCATGAGTGAAGGGCGGTGGTGGTGGGCTTTTGAAAGTCCAGGGAAGGAACGATTTGTCGATGTCATCTGGTTGACTTTAAGAGAAAATCGACCAGCAAATATTTCTAAAGTGGCTTTTGTATACAGCGCACTGTGCAAGGCATAGTCAGAATTATTAAGCGAGTATTCCTGTTCCCAGAGAATTTAGTTATGTTGGTAGTGAATTTTTAACCTGGAGTCTGTGGATCTGGTGATTGGTGGTGACTGGGCTTCAGAGGAGTTCATAGCCGCTCCCCCTTTCCCAAATTGTACAAAATTCTGTGTTTGTGCATTTTTCTGGGGAGTTAATTTTTCCAGAACTTTGATCTGATGCTCAAACGTGGTCTTAATCCCCCAATAAGTATTTATTCAGCAACTTTCATATCCTTGACTTTGAGAAGTAGGAACCTCTTGTTTTCTTTAAATTTTGCACACTTAGTGCCTGGCATACTAAGCACCAATAAATCTGCTTTCTGAATGAATTAAAAAAAAAAAAAAAGAAGAAGAGAAGAGGAGACACAGACAGGAAAGACAGCCATGGGATACTGGAGATGAGATTGGAGAGATGCACCTATAAGCCAAGGACACCAAATCTGTTGACAACTACCAGAAGCTAGGAGAGGCAAGTGTGAGAATGCAACTATGGCCCGGCAGGAAGCAAACGGGAATAAATGCCTTGATCTCTCCCCTCTCCCAGTTTCTAATTTCCATTTCCTGTCTCCCATTAGCCCATATCTTGTGATAGCCACAGGGCAAAGGAGTTTGGTGATAAGGCCTATAGAAGTCAGCCTCTTAAAAAAAAAGAGAAGGGTGGGGGGAGGGGGAAGAAGTCAGCCTCTTAGGTACAGGGTAGAGTGGCCAAGGGGGAGAGAGCTGAAGGGCAAGCAGTCGGTCCCACCCGGTAGGTAAGTAAATACTGAATGAATGGATGGATGAATGGGAGCATGACAAGACAGAACTCCCAGTTAATTCTTGTTGCTAGTTTGGAACCAGACAGCTTTATGGCACTGCTCTGTTTCCATCCTGAGAAGAGAAGAGAGGAGTCATGGGTTTTTGTTTTTAAATAGGACTTTTGTGTCTAGCTTCAAGCCCTGCCTTCTGGCTCAGCACCCAGGTTCTGAGTCCTGTGACGCCTCCCTCTTTATGTAGCCAGCACCTTAAGGCCGGATTCTATTTTAAGGCTGCAAGTGAGGTAATTGGTCCGACAACAGAAACACAGCTGTAATTATAAAGTGCCAGCCTCCAAAGCAGAAAAGCCATCGGCCCCCAAGAGTTGCCAACATAAATGACTCAGTAACTCATGCACACATGGGCCAGGCCAGGCCAGCACATCCTCCTGTAACGTGGAGGTCCACTGTGCAGGGGGTGGGGTGCGGGGGGGCTGGTGGGGAGGAACATTCGGATAATTCAGCTCCTGTGGCAACCGATGTGCGGCCTCAACATCCAGCCATTGCCAGCTCTGCTAGCCAGAGCAGTAACTCAGGGGACTCAGGGTTAGGCCCACCAACGGATGGGCCAAGTGAGCAGAATGGACCAGATCACTCCTCTAGTGGAAACACTGTCCGGAGCAGGCTGCACTGGCCAAGTCTGTGAAGCCGGTTTGCATGTCACTAAGACATCTGCAGTGCAATCAGCTCAGCTGCTTGGCTTTGCGGAGGCGAAGTGGCTGCTTACTCCCATTCCAAAGCAGGGCCCTTGTCTAGGGGAGGCCAGAGAAAAAGAGCCTGCGATTTTCTTGACTGGTCTGGCCTGAAATTTTTGTATTTCTCAGATTAAAAATAACTGAGCGAGGCTAGGTTTTAAATTTTAATTTATATTTGGTTGTAGAAACAGGACATAGCACATGTAGACACTTAGATGGAATACATTTTAGTTATTCCCATCTATCCCTCAGACTTTTGAACTTTACTAATGATGCTACTCATTTGTCTCAGAATTACCTCTGCTGTCTTCAGACAACAAACATCCACAGGAGTCTTCCATGTGCAGGCCACTGTGGCGAAAACGTAAGTGGTGGCGCCTCCGTCTGAGGTGTTACTACTTTTCCTTTCTTTAGCAAACGGAACGCCAGTCTGTTTCTGCAGAAGCAGAACTAGACGGGCACCTCAGCGCAGATGTGGAGACTCCTTACTTACTAAGCAGATATAAGGCAGGCAGGAGACCTGGAGAAAAGATGCAAAATGATTTCTTTGAGAATCTTCTTTTGGTATGAAAAACTTGAGGGAGGAAATGTCTGATTTGCACAAGGAGTCCCAGGGTGTTCTGGGAGGGAAGGGCTGGGTATTCATTTTATTAGTCAAGATTTGCAAGGTTGTGCTGCTTTAACAAAGAACCCCAAAGTTTCAATGGCTTACAGCAATAGCAGCAGCAACAACAAAGGTTTTTTTGTCACTGTGTAGCCATCATGGGTTGACCATGGCTTTATTCCCTTCCATCATGGGTTGACCATGGCTTTATTCCCTTCATTCTGGGACCCTGGTTAGTGGAGCAGCTTCTATAGGAGGCCCTGTTTGGTCATCATAGCAGAGGGGAAAAGTCATATAAGTTATACTTTGGTTCTTACAATTTCTGCTCCAAAGTGTATATACCCCACATTTCTATTCCTCCCACACATAAATGGCTAAAACAAGTCCTGGGGCAACCCCTGAGGTTAGCAGGGCAGGGTTGTATAATTCTCCCCTAGGGTGGAAAAGTAGAGTTTTTGGTGAACATTCATGCCGTCTACATGTGTGCTTACACCTTCCTCCTGAGGTTCAGAATTGGAGAGCTCTGTTGGGATTGGCAGCAGACTGGCTCTAACCAGTCGCAGGGGTGGGCAGCTGAACCCTCAAAGTGAAGTGACCAGGAAGTTTGAGGTAGGTAGGTAGGTAGATAGATAGATAGATAGATAGATAGATGAGTTACCAGATGGATCCACCTGACTGATACAGAAGAGAAGAAGGCAATGGTTCTGGTCCATGAGGTGCTTGTTGGAGCTCATCTTGATCCAGTTCTTCTGGGGTTGGCTCAACCTGGGAAGTAGCTGAAGGAATCCTGTGGGGAGAAGCTCATCAGACCTTGGGTGTAGCTTTCTTGACTGAACATAACCTTGAGGGATCACTGCTGTGGCTTCCAGGAGACACATTGCCTATCTTGATTACACAAGACAGGGAAACTTCCCTCCAGCTACCAGCCTGCCACTGCTGCTGGCCAGCCAGAGAGGACTAAATAGGACCTGGGCCCTCCCCAAAACTTCTAATTTTCTTTGCGTTTTCCCCCTATTCCCTACCTACACACTAATGCCTTCATATCATATATCTCTGGATATATAAAGGCAAAGGAGTTGGGGCCTTGGAAATCAGAAAGAATTTTCAGCTACTATCAATTCCAGGACTCAGTTGGAGTATGCTGTTTGTACCAGGAACTGTAAAGGGGGTCACCTCAGTCACATACAAATGTGTAAGTCACAGTTCCTGAAAGAAGTATGACCTAGAAGGCCAAGTCATATAACTTAGAAAAACTCAAGGCAATATTTAATAAGAGCAATAGGTATTAAATATGAGAGACAAAGAACCCTTCAGTTTGTCAGTCCACTGAATGTTGAGGATGCTTTTTACCGCAGTGAGGCTGACCCTGGCTGATATACTATGTGTGTGTGTGTGTGTGTGTGTGTGTGTGTGTGTGTGTGTGTGTGTTTGATGTGGTGCGGGGAGGTGGGAGTCGGCATCAGGGAGGCGGAGGTGGAGGTGGAGGTGGTGGTGGGGTGATTCCGGAAGGCATTTCTCAGGATGGAAAGTTCTCCGGTGTGGCATCTTCACTGCTCTTTGGCTCGATTCCACAGAAGGAGGAGACATTGCTGAGACTTCATGGAGGAAGTGGTTGGTGTCTCTGACAGTTAAATCCCATTATCTCCCCTGAACTCTTGCCTGGAGGGGGTTGATGAATAGATGTGAACATTCAGGATGAAGCTGTAACTTACAGTAAGTGGCGAGTCCGCTCTGCTCAGAGCCAGTGGGTGGCTGGGCTGGGAACCCAGGAGCCATAGCCAGGGCGGAGTTGGAGGGCCTGCTCCCAGCAGGCGTCAGGAGCAGAGGCTGGTTATGCGGAGAATTTCCTGCCTCTGCAGTCCCAACGCCAATAACCACAGCTTAGCGAATTCACCTCCTGGCCACTTTTGGTGAATTTTCAAAAAATACCTCAGAAGCTCTTTCAGGCTTGTCCTTAAAATCCAAACCCCGTCCAGGGCTGGTTTCACTTCTGAATCAGATTTTGGTAAATAACTGACAACTAGTTTCTTTTCAACAGCTTTCAAAATGGAAGGACTTTTTCTTTTCCTCCTAATTTAGAAATGCTGGGGGAAAGAATTTGTTCTTGATAGACTGAGAGGTGGGTGGAGAGTTGGGGAGAGGTTAGAAAAATACCTTGGTGTTTGGATGGTGCAGCCAGAGCCAGTGCCGGCCAGGGGCTGGGATGGGGCTGACGGGTGGGATGGGGCCGTCAGGAGCTGATTATACAGGGTGTTGTCATTTACAAAAAAGGGGGAGACCAGCTTAGGGCAAGGAACAAGGAGTCAATAACAGACAGGCACCAGCCCTGCCTGTTGTGAGGATGAGAGGTGACCCCAGAGACTTCCACCCGCTCACTAGGGTCCCCGGGAACAGTTTCACTCTCTATCTGGGTAAGAGGTGGGAGGTGGGAGGTGTGTGTCTTGATTTGAAGGAGCTGGAAAAACAGGGGTGCATTAGGCCAGCTGGTGTAAAGTATTCCTGGGGTACACTTGGGGTAATTTGAGGGACAAACAATGCCTAAAGGGTGGGTATAGGCATTTGAGTGGCTTCAGTAAAGTCTATGTAGTTGCAACATCTACATCTGGTCTTCCTCTTCCCTTTTCTTGTGAACTTATAAAGAGTGGTGATCAGTGGAGACAGAACTAATTAGGACAAAGAGGAGGATAGGAGAGATGTGGAGGAAAGGAGAGGTCAAGGGCTGACTAGGAGGGATGAAGACTGAGAGGGAAGGGGGTGAAACTTGTGTTGTCTCCCCCGTCCCAGGTATATCCCATATCCCATATCCCCACACAGGGTCCTGTGTGAGGGTGGAGGACTTCATTGGTTGGTACCCATGCTGCATGTTAGGTAACATAATAGTAATAATTCAGTCCATTAGGGGTTCAAGTCTTTGTGGTTCAATAATTTCCTTATTAAAGAAATGTTAAGGCAAAGGTTGTTTTTTTTTAAATGTGTATCATTCAAATGACTTACCCCAGTGTTTTCTTTGCATGCCCAGGAGGAGCAGAAAAGACCTGTTCTCTGGTTAAATGAATGCCTGACTTTATGATGGAGTTTGTGCATTGCAACTAGACTCACAAGGCACATGGCTCCATTAGACCAAATAAAAGAATGAGTAAGAATGAGTGGTAGGGGTTCATTTAAGGATTTGTAAACTCCACCTGATGGGAGTGTGTCAGAGACCTGGTGGATAGTCCCACTGTGAGCCTTACTTTTTCCCACATATTTCAAGGGAGAAACCACTTTTGCTTTCTGTGGAGGACAGAAGAATTGGCTGAAGTAGATACATTTATTGATGTTCCATTCCTGCTGACCTCTTTCAAGTTGCTTCTAGTGTGTAGAACAGAAAAGCATCTTTCCTTCGAGGATAGATGTCATCTGCCCAGCCAGTGTGGCTCCGTGAGTGAGCATTGACCCATGAACCAGGAGGTTACGGTTTGACTCCAGGTTAGGGCACATGCCCGGGTTGCGGGCTTGATCCCCAATGTGGGGCCTGCAGGAGGCAGCCAATCAATGATTCTCTCTCATTAATATTTCTATCCCTTTCTCCCTCTCCCTTCCTCTCTCTGAAAAATATAAAAACATAAAAGAATAGACATCATCTGCTAAAGAGAAATGGGTGGGTTTCTTGTACTTGAGCAAAATCTCTAGTCTTCGTTGGTGAACTCACAGGTGCAGGAGTCGCATCCCTTTTTATAGGACTTTCTGCTCTGCAGTTTAGAGAAAACATTGTCATAACTCCATGTGCAAGTAGGTGCTTGATAGCAGCTCTTTGAGAGAAGAGTTAGAGGATCTTGTGGCTGAAAGGACGTTCGAGATCCTCTGGCACCTCTTCCTCTCTCATCATGCTGTGACCTTCTGAGGGTGATTTTCATTAAAGTTTGTTTGAATGTTAAAGGACAAAATTCAACCGAGTAAATTTGAAGATCTAATTGGCATTTTTAAGTGATTCATGAATGGGACAGCATCCCATCTAGCAATTAGAAGGCCGCTCGGAGGGGTTGTACAAAATGGAAGGTTTTACAGGCAGAGAGTGGGACTAAGAAGGGAAAAGAGTGGAAGGCACCTTCTCTCAGGGGAAGGCAGGGGTCTGTCAGGCAGATTGCCTCACAAGGGCTGATCAGGAAATTCTGGGCTAGTTGGTTTAAAATTCCATTCCTTGGAGAGGCTAAAACTGCAATTAGGTTAGTTATTAAATTTGGTTTGTTGAGGTGACTTAGAAAAAGTGACTCTATTTTGGCCTTTTTGTATGTTTGTTTGTTTATTTATTTATTTATTAACAGAATACAAATTAAAACAGGCACATGAAACTAACAAAAAGGTCAAATAAACAGAATAGCCCCAAACTGAAAACAATGTAAATATCTACCAATAGGAAGAAGGATAAGCAAAAGTGTGCTTTGTTCATTCAATGGAATATTATCTATACATGTGAAAGGCTAAGCGACCATCTGACTGGTAGCTATGATGTGCAATGGCCACCAGGGGGCAGACACTCCAACCGGTAGTTATGATGCGCACTGACCACCAGGGGGCAGACGCTCAACACAGGAGCTGCTGAGCTGCAGTGACTTGACAGCTGCAGTTCTCGGGTAACGCACCTCGGAACCAGAGAGGAGGGAGCCCGATTCCAGGGTGCATCACCTGAGAACCACCCTCTCACAATCCAGGACCCCTGGAAGGATGTCGGAGAGCTGGTTTTGGCCCAATCGCCACAGGCCAGGCTGAGGGATCCCACCTGCCAGAGGGATCCCACTCATTCCACAGATGCCCTTTGAGACATGGCCCCGCCCCAGGTGTGGCCGGCCTGGAAGGGACCACGGGAGGTTGGCTCCAGGGTGTGTCCAGCCAGTCTTGCCCAGTCCCGCCCCACTGGCCACCTTCTAATTAATTTCCTTTCAATATGCACGAATCTGTGCACTGGGGCACTAGTCCTACAATAAAAAAGAACAATTTACTGGTACAACATGGATGAGCCTAAAGAACATTATATTGAGCAAAATAATATGAAGTTATATAAAGTTGGAGAACAGGCAAAACTAGAATATGGTGGTAGAAGTAAAAAAACTGGTTAATTCTTTTAAAAATTTATTTATTTATTATTCTCTTATTCCCCCTCCCTCAATTTACCCCCCTTTACTTAGCTTTCACCCTATCCCAGGCCTTCAAAAAGTGGTTAATTCTTGGGGAGCTGTCTATTAACTGGAACAGAGCATGAGAGAACTTTCTAGAAGGATGGAAATGTTTTCTCTTTTGTGGTGCATCGTGTGTGTGTGTGTGTGTGTGTATGTGCATATGTTACTGAGAACATTTGTACATTTTACTGAAAGTAAACCCAAACCAAAACCCAACAACAAACACACAGAATGGGAAATATGTGGTTAATGAAGCAAATTTAACAGTCAGCAGCACAAATAGAAGTCCCCTTGTTTAGCAGTTTAAGTAACTTGGGCAAGTTACTCAGTGTCTCTGAATTTCGGTTTTTCTTCTATTAAAAATAAAGAGAGGGCCCGTTTGTCCATCGCACACAGACTCCGCCACGTCAGAGGGCACTGCCTCACAGTGGAAAGGACAGAGACTCCAATTACAGACCTTGATGCTATTCTGCCGGCACAGTGAGCCCAGGGACACAGAAATAAATGTGGCTGCCAATGCCAGCCCTGCCCGACTCCTCTCCCTGCCTTTCTGGTTCCAGCCAGCACCAGGGAGCGTTGAAAAGACCTTATGTTCAGGCCCAGACGGCGCTTCCCTCCCTCCTGCAGGGCCTTGCTTCTCCTGGGCTCCAAAGCTGCTCTTGTCCTCAACCCATTGACCTGAAAGGCTCCTTCTGTTTGGCGAATGAGTTAGAAGCCAGAGAGAAAGAGAGAGAGAGAGAAGGAGAGGGGGAGAGAGAGAAATATTTGAGGGTACTTGACTCACCAATCTCAGTGCCTAAAATATGTGGTCAAGATTCCAAGTCTAACTTCCGCTCAGGGAGACAATTGTCAGAGGACCTCCCTGAGACAGTTCCAAGGACATAGAAAGAGTCACTAACCCCTTCCCAACCCAGTCTGCCACCCCAGGCCGCAGAGCTGGTCCTGAGCAAGGTCTCTCTCACCCCTTCATTGCCTCAGAACCCCCAAAGGGAGAAAAGTGGGGTGTCCGGTTTGGACCTAGTCACTGGAGCAGCATCTGGGTGATTTCCCTGTCTTGTTTCATTTACTCGATTTTTCTTTCTGACACAGGGAGGCGGACACGGTCAGTGGCTCTTGTTTGCTGATGGGAAAACGTAGGCTCTGAGGCAGAGGCGACCTAACTGGAGGTCCTTGGGCAGAGGCCACCCTTGCCCTCCCTGATTTATACTCAGGATCGATGCACGAAGACCAGTTTATCTGGAGTAAACAGTCCTTGCCCAAGGCTCTCTGCTCTCAGGAGCAGGGTTCAGCGAAAGCCAGATATTGGCCCAATAAAACCATAGTTTCTTAAACGGAAAGGTATTTGGAGGTCAGAGACTCCAGTTTTATTTTATAGATGAAAAAACTTAAACCTAGAGGGTGAGGTAACTTACAAAAGCCAATCAAGGACATCAAGAACACCAGTAGCTGCATGGACTCAAATTCCTCAGCCGATCAGATAGAACAGACCACATCATATTCGTCCCCTAGCCCAGGTTCTCCAGCCTTGGTGCTATTCACATTTTGGATAATTTGTTGTGGGGCACTGTCCTCTGCATTGCGGGATGTTCAGTGGTAGATGCTAGTAGCACCCCTCGCCCCAACTGTGACAACCAAAAATGACCCCAGACATGCCAAATGTCCCCTGGGGGACAAAATCACCCCTGGTTGAGAACTGCTGCCACAGAGAGTCAGTTCTTTCAGTTCAACACATAAAGATGCACTGTGATGCACTTGTTATGTGTATCTGTCTCGTGCATCAGTCTGTAAGCTCTTTGAAGTCACAGATAGGCACTTATTCACCTTTATGTTTCCTGTGTCTTGCTTAGTACCTGGCCTATGAGCAATATGCAATAAGTGGCCGAAGGAATGAGTGAACGAATGAACAAACTCCCTGAGAGACCTTGAAATATAAACTTTCATCGCTGGATATCTAGTGTTATACTAAACATCCGCCTGGTATAGGCTGGAGGAGAGGCAGGAATTACCTGCATGTCCTTCTATCTGAGGGAAGTGGGGGCCTCCTTCATCTAGTTGATGTCAGAATGTCCAAACCTGTAGAGAATTTTTATAAAAATTTATTTGAGTCAAATAAGGATATGCCTGGAAGCAAGATCTCAACAGACTAGAAAAATGCTTTGGAGAATAAGTTTGCAGTTTCTTTTATGCATTTGGAATTAAGGAGGGAAGGGAAGGAAGATTACATGAAGGTGGGAGAAAGCAAGGTGAAGATTGGGTTATAGGAGAGTTAAGATTATGGGCTCTCTTGAGGGTAGTCACTCTTTATTTTTCTTTTTAAAAAATATGTTGTTTTTTTTATTTCAGAGAGGAAGGGAGAGGGAGAGAGAGATAGAAACAACAATGATGAGAATCACTGATCGGCTGTCTCCTGAATGCCCCCTATCGAAGATTGAGCCTGCAACCTGGACATGTGCCCTGACCTGGAATCGAACCATGACCTCCTTGTTCATTGGTCGATGCTCAATCACTGAGCTACACTGGCCAGGATTTTTTTATTTTTTATATTTAAAAAATATATTTTCATTATTGTTTTCAGAGAGGAAGGGAGAGGGATAGAGAAATAGAAACATCAATTGATGAGATAGAATCATTGATCAGCTGCTTCCTGCATGCCCCCCCACTGGGGATTGAGCCTGCAACCCAGGCATGTGCCCTGACCAGGAATTGAACCAGGACCTCCTGGTTCATAGATCGATGCTCAACCATTGAGCCACACCAGCTGGGCGATGGTCATGCTTTAGAAGAAAAGTCTGAAAGGGGGCATTTCAAAAGTTTGTTAACCTGGCTGTCCAGGAACAATGAGCAGGGCTCGCTTAAGGCCAAGTTAGACCATTTACTAAAAAGGTTATATGCCTGGAGCACGACTACCCACCACGATCCGCCCACTTAGAAGTCTATGATCAGGGCATCCTGTGAGTTCACTTTGCACAGACCCCCTTTTCGTCCACAAGCTGTCATCCACTGTCATGGTCCATGGAGGTGTCTTCTCCTTGAGCTCCTTTCTCATGCTTGTCATTCTTACAAAACGATAGAAATAGATTCTACACTGAAGAGATTTTTCTCACTGGGGATACAGGCAGGATTCTAGAATATTGAGCCTTGAGAGTCTCATAGTGAAAAGGAAAAAGCCCCCAAATACTGTCATTAGCAGCCATGTGAGCCATGGGAGGACATTGGCTATAGAGTTACAACATGTTGGCGTTGGGAAAGTCACAAGTAAAATACTGATGGAAAAATCTCGACCACAAAACCCTATCTTATTGTTTTTTCTTAATCCCAGAAATTTTCACCAGTGTTGTCTTTGGGCAAATGACAGAGCTCCTCTGTGTCTGTTTTCCAAACAATAAAATGCTTGAGAGGGCAGAGTTCTCTTTTGTAAAAAAAGAAAAAGAAGACCATATACACAAAGTCACAAAACATAAGTCCAGTGAATCCTGAAAATATAAGCTATTGGTTAACTAGATCTGACAGGGGAATTAATTTTAAAAATAAAGATGGTCTGACTTTTCCAAGGACTTTACTGGTCAATTAATTCAAACAGACAAATTGATTTGGATGTAAATGGTGACAGAGAATACAGTTGAAACAGAAGTAAGGACACAAAAGGAAATAAAGACAAGGCAGTGAGAAAAATGATTGGGTGGAATTGGGTTAATATTAAGATGAAGAGTGAATTTTAGCCCTGTCAGGGAACATACCCAAGTTGCAGATTTGATCCCTGTACTGGAGGCCACCAATCGATGTTTCTCTCTCTTCCTCTCTCTCTTTCTCACTCCCTCTTTCCCTCTCCCCATCCTTCCCCCCTTCCTTTCCTCTCTCTCAAGTCAATAAAAACTATCCCCAGGTGAGGATGAAAAAAGTAAAGAGTGCATTTTACTGAGCTGCCAAGGTGCAATGCGGACTCGGCCATAGAGCCCTCATGTCTGGCCCTCAGTGTGTTAGAATCCACGGGACTGCCTTCCAGCCTAAGTTTGGACAGGTGACGATTTCCCAGGGGTACCGACTTGCTTATGACTGACTGGTGGCTCTTGGGGAAGTAGGAGAAAAACAAGACCAATGGGGGAGCAGAAGGCTTCAGGTCTGAACTCCAGTGAGGACCTCCAAACAGGACCCATCGTCAGGATGGGAGGGAGGGGTTAGGCAGGTGAAGTGTCGGTGTTTCAGGAAGAGTTGTGAAACAGTTTGCTCCTGGGACCTCCATTGAGAGCAGGAGCTGGGGCCGGAGCTGGGCCCCTGGGTGTCCTGGGACTTGGCAGGTCGGGCAGCACCACAGGGAGGGACCCTGGCCTTTCCCATGAGCCAGGGGTGCGCAGACTCACAGAACATAGAGCAGAAAAGGCTTTAGGGATCTAGCCTCACCTCCCAGCGTTCAGATGGGCCTGGGAGATGGATGTGTGCAAGCGGAGGCTGCCCTTACACATTTCACTGTCTCCTTGGGAGAAGGGGTCTCTGCTTTCTCTGAGGGCACAGAACATGTTTACTGGTTTTTAGGTGTTTGGCATGGCCTTAGGCAAGTGCGTCTGAAGCAGCCGGATGGGCGGCATCTCCCAGTGAAGTCAGCCCACGCTGTATCATTCTACATGCGTCTGCTGCAGGCCCCATACACCCTCACCTGCAGCCACGGAACCCACTGCACCTCCGGCCACTAGTCCAGGCCCGTGTGGTGGCCAGAGCTGGCTGTGGGGGAAGGTCCAGGAGATGGGGGGCGGGAGGGGGGAGATGATGTAATGGGATTGCCAGGGTTAGCACTTAAAAATAGAGGATGCTCAGTTCAATTTAAATTTTAAATGAAGAATGAATGATTTTTAAAAGTGTGTCTCAAATATTGCACGGAATATACTAAAAATGTATCCACTGTTCATCTGAAATTCAAATCGAACTCAGCTTCCTGTGTTTTCTCTGGCGGCCCTTTCTTGAGATTCTCAGCAGCAAAGAAGCCCCATCTTTGATGAGGGCAACGATGTTGAGGGCATTGCACCATCCCTATTTCACACGGAAGACGGCTGCCCACGTCCTCTCCTCTCCTACCTTCCTCACCCGCCTGGGGTTGCTAGAAGAGGCAGGGAATCTGATGCCTTCGAGGAGTCCAGGCAGCCGAGGAGGGAGAGAGGACTTCCGGAGGTCATTGCTACCACACATTTCTCTCTCTGGTGCCCTTTTGTCTGGCTTCGGCAAGAGGACAGCACCCTCTTTAAGGATCCGGGGACAGAGGACACGTGGCTAAAGCCAACACGCACTGCAGCTTGTGTCCGGGGGAGAAAATGGCTCTGAACCTGCAGAACTAAATGGTCTGCTTTGCTCCTGAATAATAATCAGCTGGCAGCTTTAGTCTCTCTTCCCGGCAGCTGGACGAGGGCATTCTGATTTCAGAGGAAAAGCAGGGACCGGGCTAACCATATTGACAGAGGGGAGGAGAACTTTCCTGCACAGGCCACCGCCCACTTGGTGGTGCAGCCTTACTGCAAAGCGCCTCCCACCGCCTGCCATATGCCCGGCCTGCCAGCAAGTCTTGGCGGAAATGACCTTCTCTTGAAAAAACACACATCCCTGAGCAATGACATCCTAAGCCATTATCCCTGTGGAATGAGTTGTCTTTTGACCTCCCTAACTCCACATTTGGCTGAGAGCAGGGACTTGGGGTTATTGGGTCCTAGGACAGGAAATTCTTGTGGGGACTGAGTGATAGAGAGGCTGACCTTCAGGGAGTGGATATGAAGAAAGCCCAGAAATGAAGGGCCCGGGAAGTCCAGGAGAATGGGGAGGGGGGGAGTGGGGAGAGGGAGGCATGAGAGGAGAGGTGGGTGGGGCGAAGCTGCCTGCCTCGCTCACCACCACCTGGTGGGGCTCCCATTAGCGGAAGTGTCCCCAAGTTTGGGTTGGGCACTGCTGGAGGGAGGGCATCTGAACTATCCTCTCTCCCATGTGAGTCAGAGCCCATCAGTTCTCCTCCGTGCTCTTGCTCCCTCCTCCAAAGCCTTGGGAGCCAATGAGAACACAGCGAGGGGGGGCTCTGCGGGGCTGGGGCTGGGAATGCAAACCCACATGCAGTGGCTCGAACCTCAAGAGATTTCTTTTTCTCGTGTGACAGCAAGTCCAGAGTAGTAGGTGCAGACTGCCCTAGCCTCGAGCATGTCACCGGCTGTAGATAACACATGTCCTACAGTTGAGGAGGCCAAGGGGCTTGGCGTCATTGCTAATCCACTGCAGTGCCCCAGAAGCAAACCAATAGGGCTTATTCAATCGCCCTGCACAGCGGGCCTGTCCCTTTGCCGCCTGAAGAAGGCCCACCATTCGGATGTTGTTTCCAGTGCCCTCCATTGTGGTGCGCGGTTGAGTGTTTCATTCCCCCCCGCAGATATTTGGCCCCATTGAGGTGTCTCCTGTGGCTTCCCCTTCGTTTGAGAGGGCACCCCGAGCACTGAGGGGTCCAGCTGGGTGCACGGGTGTCAGCACATTCTCTGGGCACAGGATGGCCTTTCCCCGGAGCCCCCACTCCAAACCCACCTCACAGAGAGCAGTGGCCACCGCGCTTCCTCTCCCCACACAGAGTTCTTACACACGGTGCTGTTTCACTTTCCTCCTGAAGACCGAGGCCCGAGAGAAGATGCAGCCAGTGGCCTGGAGGTCGCACAGCTTGGACCGCGTGAGCGATACGTGCGATACGTGCAGTCTCCCATCGAGAAGGAGTCAAGGAGTCGGGCCCTTAGCGGCCTGCGGGTCCCAGGGGTTTCCTCCTCTCAGTCTTGGCCAACTGACGGAATATTTTTAATTCTGATAACCCAAGAATTTGGAATGTGATAAAGCCAGTTGCAAAATTCTCTCTTTGAATGGATAGCTTGATCATGGCGTAAATCAAGGCTGGGAGCTCCGGGGCCTGGAATCGTACCCCGACGCGAGCCAGCTGTCCCAGAAGCTGTTCTCTAGGTTACAAAGGAGAAAGAATGTGCAGTGTGTCCTCTCCAGGTGACAGAAGTTGTCTGATTTAGTGACAAGGAGGGCTTTGGAAGCAGGAGGCTAGTTGGGTGGCGCTGTACCAGCACTTCTGCTCCCAGGCCTCTTCCTCCTCTAACACAGGGAGGGAAGTCCTGGGTCGCCTGCCTCCCGGGAGGTCATCGGTATGGTTGCCATTTCAAACGCTGAGCTGTAAGTAAATGTGTGTGCCGATTGGGATCGCACCTGTGGATGCAGAGAGTTGATTTCATAATCAAGGGGCAGCCCATTCGCCAACCCTGCCCCTGTTGTCCCTGGCAAAGACAGTGGTTTCTAAAGCAGAGCCTTGAACATTGTAGCTGCTAATCGAAGTGAAAGCGACATGAATTAGTCCAGATGGGCACACGGTGAAGGTCCTGTCGTGCCTGCTGCAGCTCACCCAGGACCCGGTGCTGTCTCCAGACAGGCTGTTCGAAGCGATTGTGCCTTCTGAGACGCGGCACGTCACTAATGCGCCCTGAGCAGGGGCTGGGCACCCTGAGGCCAAGTCTCAAATAAGCCTGCTTCCCAGCGGGTACCCATGTGTGTTCTAGCTCTGACCTTCCCTGGGAACTCTTCTTTGCTACTAAAAAGTATCCTCATTTTCTGGTTAAAAATATATTAGTATAAAAAATCATTGGCTATCTCAAAAATGATCAAGTAAAGACAACCATCTAGACCAGTGATGGCGAACCTATGACACGCGTATCAGAGGTGACACGCGAACTCATTTTTTTGGTTGATTTTTCTTTGTTAAATGGCATTTAAATATATAAAATAAATATCAAAAATATAAGTCTTTGTTTTACTATGGTTGCAAATATCAAAAAATTTCTATATGTGACATGGCACCAGAGTTAAGTTAGGGTTTTTCAAAATGCTGACACACCGAGCTCAAAAGGTTCGCCATCACTGATCTAGACAATTCAGGTAAGAACCTTGGTGGATTTAGGCATCCTGTGCGTTTTGGCTATTGTGTGCCAGATGCGGCACCAAGTATTTACACATATTGCTGCCTTTAATTCTCACAGCCACACACTGGGGTAATACTATAATTGCACCCATTTTATAGATGAGAAAATTGAGGTACAGAGAGGTCAGGAAATGTGTTCTACATCTAGGCCAGGGGTGGGCAAACTTTTTGACTCGAGGGCCACAATGGGTTCTTAAACTGGACCGGAGGGCCGGAACAAAAGCATGGATGGAGTGTTTGTGTGAACTAATATAAATTCAAAGTAAACATCATTACATAAAAGGGTACGGTCTTTTTTTTTTTAGTTTTATTCATTTCAAACGGGCCGGATTCGGCCCGCGGGCCGTAGTTTGCCCACGGCTGATCTAGGAAGTAGCAGGGCTGGGACTTAAACCAGGAACTGTCTGACTCCCAAGTCCATGCTTTTAACCACCATGCAATTGTTTACCTCTTCGCCTCATTTTTCTTCCCAACTTGTGATTTCCAGCTAATTTAAGAGAAAACATATTCCTTTTGCCCTTGAACTACCCATGTCTCCTTTCTTCTATTGGGCAGCCCTGCATTCAGGTCCACAGCGAGGCTCACGGTGAAAGAAGGGGATGTGGTGTGGAGTTCTGGCCCAGGCAGGCTTGGCCACTGCAAGCAGGCTGTCACCCTCTCTGGCCACGGTCATGCCGCCGCACTAAGGGTGCTGCGGGCACCCCTGGCAGTTCTTGGTGGGGGCAGAGCTTAAAGGGTCAGGGAAGGGTGTTCTGCCACCTGAGGCTGGCGGGGTCCTGCCTCACCGTGCCAGCACTGTCCCCCAGCCCCGACCCTACAGGCGATCCAGGGGCAGAGCAGGGACGAAGTCTCTCTTCTCACTTCCTCCTTCTTTGAAATGGGCGTAATGATGGGGTCCCAAACGACAAAAGGATGAGAACATGTATGTTGCCAATTTTTTAAAAGCCTCAGAACCAACCCCCAGCCTCCTCACTCCACACACCCTGCAGAGCTACTCCTGGCTGCGTCTCCTCATCTGAAATGATGGGTAGGGTGCCCTCCCTCTGTGCATTCTGCTATTAGGTGCATTTAGGGCATCGATGCTATTGGTGCATTTATGGCTAGTTTACTGGTCAGTTTCCCCTCGAGCGGACATTCCTCCGGCAGGTACTGCACTTCCTGGTGCATAGCAGATACTAGTACACGTGCTTGTTTATCTGAACCATTAAACTGAGTGGGAAAAAAGGTCAATATTCATTCACTCGAAAGGATTTTTTGGGTGTTTGTAATTTCCGACTCTTCCACCTTGGAGGCGGAGCTAGTCCTTGGACATTTTGGGCATCTTTGGAAGTTTCCTTGCCTCACTCAGATCTCTGGGTCGTGACTTAGTGTTCCAGGGAATTTCAGGGGAAAATCATTTGCTTCCGCAAACCCTAATGTCCCCGGTTCTGATAAAGGGTCCCTGTAGTGACAAGGAGATTATTTACTTGAAACTAATGAGCAAAGCTAATTACTGCAGTAGCTCTGGGCAGGGACAGCGTGTACAGAGCCGGCTGCAGGCAAATGTTCCCAAACCTCCGACTTGGCAACCGAGCAGTGAGCCCACTGGACATGCCAGCGCCGTTTGGTCTCTGAACCGCCTGTTCAATCGCAAACAGACTCGAGATCATGGTTTGGGGCCAGTTGTCTGATAGGAGCCAAGAACGGATTTCTGTGGCTTGTTCTTTTGCTCCCTGGTTCCAATTTTTGTCAAATATAGACTAAAACAATGAAAGTCTGACTGTTTTGAGGGTGTGGGTTTTGGGACCCACCCATCACTTCCACAACTTCATTCCCCACAACTCCTACACGGTTCCTCTTTTCTAGGACAGCGAACCTACTTTTTTTTGGGCTTGTTTGTTCATCCTCACCCCGAGGATATTTTTTCCATTCATTTTTAGAGAGAGCGGAAGGGAGGGAGGGAGAAAAGGAGGAAAGGAGAAAAAGAGAGAGAGAGATAGAGAGAGAAAAACATCAATGTGAGAGAGACACATTGATTGGTTGCCTCCTGCATGCACCCCAGCCGAAGCCAGGGATCAAACTGCAACCCAGGTACATGCCCTTGACCAGGAATCGAACTCGTGACCCTTCAGTGCATGGGCCGACGCTCTAACCACTGTACACACTGGCCAGGGCAGTAAATCTACTTCTTGCCCGTTGCTCAGACATAGCTGGCTTCCACTACTAAGGCTTGTCTGTTCCAGTCTCCGCCTGGAGTCAGGGCCATGTCCCTCCTCGTGCAACTCAAGCTCACCTGCCAGGCACGCATCACTGCTGACCCTACCTGACGATGCTCACGCCTTCATTTGGCATTCTGAGCTGTGCTGTACCAGACACCAAATCCCATTATAATGAACCATGTGGGGCATCCACAGTCTTGCCTTTGGGTCAAATTTTGTTGAAATCGAACTGAGAGGAGGTAGTAGTGACATAGGATGAGAATTAAATAACATACAGCACTTAGTGCACTGCCTGGCACAATTGATATACATATTGTAGACATTTAATTTCCATACGCATCTTTAGAGCATATGTTGTAAAACGCAGTCCTGTTGTCCACATTGTATGAGAAAAACACACCCCCCCAAATGCATGCAAAAAGCCATGGTCCCTGGTCTCAAAGGGGTTGCATTTTAGTGGGGGAATGACAAGACATTGACAATGACAAGACAGCACAAACCACAGAGTTGTAGCAAGAAGTCCTGGGGCTAAAAAGAGTGGGCACCCACTTTTTTGTTTTTGTGTGTTTGCACTGAATCAGCAAACACATGCTGTGCGTTGAAACCTTAGGAACAAGTAAGGAATTGTCATGGGTCTAAGTTCTTGAATTTAAAAAAAAATTTATGATAGAGAGATTCTTATTTCATACAGTTGGTCAAAAAAAAAAAAGAAAGAAAAAGAAAGGAAGAAAGAAAAAAAATGTTGAGGCATCAATAGAAAAACAGGACAAGTATACCTTAAGCATCTCATTTTAATTTAAAACATAGAATGTACATTTATTCCTTAATATTTTGATGTTGAGTCTCGGCTTTTCTTTGACCATGCGTGTACTAATTGAAGTTCCTCATTTTCTTCCTTGTATGAACCACACTCATAACCGGTCAATAATGACTAAAATCCTCTGCTGTTCCTCCCATTGGGAGGTGGAGTCCAATTTCCTCTGCTCCAATCTGGGCCTGCCTTGGGCCTGCCTTGGGGAGTTTCTTGACCAATAGGAGGCAGCAGAAGTGACGTTCTGGGATTTCCATGGTTTGAAACTCCTTCTGGGCTCCTTGGAACACGCTCTGGGAGCCCTGAGCTCCGTGAGGCCCATGGGAGCTGCTATGTAAGGATTCACTACCTCAAGTTCCCAGGGCTTGAAAGGCCACGTGTAGTTGCCCCCGAGAGCCGTTCCAGCTGAGCTCAGCCTTCCAGTCATCCCCATGAAGGTGCGGGACCTACGAGTGAAGCCGTCTTGGTCCCGCCTTCATTGATACCACGTGGAACTGAAAAATTGAATGGCCGAGCCCTGTTTGAATTCCTAACCCCCAAAATTGTGAGATACAATAACAAGGTGGGTTTTTTTTTTTGTCTTAAAAAGTATTTTATTGATTTTTTACACAGAGGAAGGGAGAGGATTAGAGAGCTAGAAACATCGATCAGCGGCCTCCTGCACACCCCCCACTGGGGATGTGCCTGCAACTAAGGTACATGCCCTTGACTGGAATCGAACCTGGGACCTTTCAGTCCACATGCCGACGCTCTATCCACTGACCCAAACCAGTTAGGGCACAAGGTGGTTGTTTTAAGCCACCAAGTTTTAAGATAGTTTGTGATGTAATAGATATCGGGAACTTTGTTGTAAAGAAGGGTGGACACAAGTTCTTAGGGCTGGAGGGACCTAGAGACCAGGTAGTTCACTCCTTGATTTGCACATAAAACTTCTCAGTATTGCCAGAGGCCTCCAGGAACTGGCTGCAAAGTGCAGTGATCATGCAGAAGGTGCCCGAGCCTCTTGATTAGTTCACCTTTCCTGCCCTTGAAAGTGAAGGGTCTCCTGTGCCTACCTTTCCCGCTAACCTTGCTGGAAAGTGCCAGCAAACAGATGTGTGGGTGGTCGGCCACATCATCGCGCCCATGTCCTGTTGTTCCGAGAATCTGTTCTTCAGTGATTGGCTTCTGTCTGCCGCCCCAGGGCCCTGGAGAGTCTCTGAGGTCAGGGACTGCATCTCCTGTTTGTCTGACTTCCCTCCCCTTCTTTTCCTTCCACGTGGTCTACAATGGAGAGGCTCCCCCAGCCCAGCGGGGGCAGCAGCCCAGCTTAGGGAGAGCTTGGAGCTTCCCATGTGAATGCTTGGGCTCCCGCAGGTGATCCCATGACCAGGTCCCACCCATGGGCCTGGGACCAGAGTGGTTGCTCAGGGCCCCATACATAGAGGAGCCCCATGCTTGCTCCAGTGCTCTGCTGTTGCCTCTTGAAATGCTTAATACTCCTGTAAAAGGGGCTCTACATTTTCATTTTACACTGGGCCTTGGAGATGAGGGAGCTGGTCCCCTGTGGTTGAGACCAGGAGTCATGGCTGTTTCATCAGTACAGCCTGCACTACCTTACTGAGAACTGAGGAGGTGGGTTAGGGAGGAAGGAAACTCCATATGGAAAAACGAATGTTGTATTTCTCTTCCCCTTGTTAAAAGAGAAACAGAAGCATATTAAAATTATTAAGAGTTTATTCGCACAAAAATCAATTCGAATGGGGCAGCACAAACTGGAAGTGGTTAGGGGCACTCCGCCCACAGGCCCCAGGGGAAAACTTATACAGAAAAGGCGCAGAGGCAAAGAAAGGACACGATTTGATTGGCTGTAGCTTAAAGCCCAGTTGGCTGTTTGTGATTGGCTGTCCTTAGGGTTTTGATTTTGCAACCTTAGAGCATTTACAGCCTTAGATTTGGGTTTGCTTAGGGTGGCAGCCCAAGTAAGCAGGAGTCACTGGGTGTGAGGGATGCTTGGCCGGGAGGGGCTGGAGGCAGGCAGTTCCCTGCAGCTCCAGCCTTAGACAACACAGCCCAGACTGTGTGACTCCCAGTCCTCCTTCGGGTCCCTGATAGAGGCCTAGGAAGCTGGGTGTCCCCGCCCCCCCTCTGGCCATGGGCCCTCCTCATAACACGGCTTCTCACTTGGAAATAATTTTCAAACTCCCCTCCGCCTGCTGTCAGCCTGCCCTTCCACCCACCTGCTCAGATCCAGCTGTCCCTTTGTCCACCAGCTGTGCCTCAAAAAATCCAGGCAGCGACCTGGCTGAGGACTCCCTGCCTCTTTCCTTTTCTTTCTTGTTCTAGAACAGTGGTTCTCAAAGTGTGGTCTCTGAGCTGGCAGCATCGGGATTCCCTGGTAGAAATGCTAATTTTTGGACTTCACCTCAGACCCACTGAATGAGATATTCTGGGGGTGAGGTTGGTCACTTGTGTTTTAGCAAGCCCTCCAAGGGGACTCGCACCATCACTAACATGTGAGAACCACTACCCTTGAGACATGTGGCTGAAGTCAGGCCCTTGACTAGCACCCAGAACTTCAGCGTTGACATCTATGTGATGGATGGGGTATCATTTTTGCAAAGAAAAGCAACAGTGATTCTTTATGGACAACACCCCTCCTCGCCCCCCCCCCCCATACACACACATAAATCCACATGAAGGGGAAAAAGGCTCTGCTCATTCCTCCTCTATGTAGCAGCTGTTACCCACGCTTGGAGTTGTTTGAACAAGAGAACCAGTGTCAGAGTAAACTTGCTTGCAGGGTGTCTGGAAGGCAGGTGCCACCTGCCACTTTTAATGCACGCTGAGAACAAACACAGCTTACGGAGCAGCCCCATAGCCTTCCGCTGCTAGAGACAGAGGTGGAATGTGTTTTGCTGGGATGAGACCCCCTGACGTGCTGCCTTACCTTGGGGCCTTAATTAGAAGCAGCAGTGGCCCTAGGCCTGCTGAGTTTCTATTTGATGTGATTGCAAAAAGCTCTGAGATGGAAAACTCGACCTTTTGTTTTTGCACACATTCTGAGAAGCTTTCTCATGAAAGCCCTACTCCAGTCTCTTATTTGCTGTCACCTGCACCAGGGTCTTTTTAGAATGATTTATGCGGGCAAACCGTTGGCGATAGTTGGTTTTCCCATGTTCCCCATAGATGATCAGATTCAATTCATCTCATCTTGGCCCCTCCTGTCTCTCTCACAGGGGCCTATCCTTCCCCAGCACCTTCCCATCCCTTCATCACTGCCCTTCCTCCCCTCCTTCCTGTGGGTCTCTCTCCTTTTTCTTTGGTTCTTTCTAGAGATGTCCCAGTGTCTAGCACTGGTGTGCAAGCTTGAACATTCAATATTCAATATAAAAGCGAAAATGCCCATTTGAACTGTCAGTATTTTATTTTATTTATTTTTATTTTTTTATTTTTTAAATATATTTTATTGATTTTTTACAGAGAGGAAGGGAGAGGGATAGAGAGTTAGAAACATCGATGAGAGAGAAACATCGATCAGCTGCCTCCTGCACACTCCCCACTAGGTATGTGCCCGCAACTAAGGTACATGCCCTTGACCAGAATTGAACCTGGGACCTTTCAGTCCACAGGCCGACACTCTATCCACTGAGCCAAACCGGCCAGGGCTGACCTGTCAGTATTTTAATTCCATGATTGCACCCCTTGAATTTACCTGATAAATTAAACTAAAGGGCTGCATAGTTTTTCTTTATATCAATATAGACAACCAGGGGCATTCCAAGGCTGTGAGACATCAGCCGTGAGCTAACTGGGTGCATGATACGAAGCTGGAGGAGGAGAGAGGTGACGCTCTTCCTGGATCTGCCACACGTGATTGGAAATAAGCTCATGGGCTTAGCCCAGTGCAGCTCTTGGCTCAAAGTCCTAACTAACTGTTTTCTGTGTGGCACTTGACTGCACAGCTGAGTACCCTTACCCCGGGTTAACAGGAAACACATGAGAAATGATCTTCTGACAGATCTAGGGGGCTTGTACTTAGAGCCTTGGAGCTACACTGATTGGTTGATTGATTGAACAAAGCCTCTCATTACTCTCTGTTTTGATTCTCTGGGTTTTCAAATCATGGATTACTTTTTTCCTTTAAACTTATTTAATTCCTTTAAGCATAAAAGAGATCTTATTGGAGGAATACTGGCGTACCTCCAGAACTAAAACCCAACTGGGGTCACAGGACTGCTTCTTTCGCCATGTTTGATCCATGCTTCTTTTTCTCTGTAGACATCTTTTACTTCTTTGGTATGAACACGGACAAACACAGGTGCCACAAAATGGCAGACTCTGCTCCCTAGTGCAAGTGGGAGTCTTGAGGATGTCCCAATTTCTAATAGCTGGTAGAGAAGTCTAGTTTGGAGCAATTGTGACTTTGGCTGTGGCCACGTCCTTGTGACACCAATAGTACTGCTGTGTTTCATCTCATTAGGTGGGAATTTGTTTTGTTAAGAAAAACTATCTCAAATCTGGAAATAAGACAAAAAGAGAAGAGCATGCCCCTTCAATGCCATACCCATGCCACACCGGAACCGTTGTTTAACCACTGAAGGTTTTTACATAATCTTTATTATTCATGTCACTTAACTTCTATTTCATCAACTTCCTCCCCACCCCCATGTTATATTCTGGATAATTTCTCCAAATTGATCTTCCAGTTTACTAATTCTTTCTTAGCAGTGGTTGATATTCTCTTCTATCCAATAAACAAATGAAAATGTGCTCAATATCATTATAACCAGGAAAATGCAAATAGAGATTATTACACTTCATCAGGATGGCTAAAATGGAAAAGAAAGACAATTCTAGGTATTGATAAGACTATGGAGCAATAGTTATACTACTAGGGGGAATGTAATTTGATATAACTCTTTTAGAAAACAATTGTTATTATTTACTAATGTTGGATATTTTCATACCCTTTAAGCTAATGAATTATACACTAATAGGCACATAATTAACAGAAATAGAGGCACACATGGCCTAATGTTCATAACAGCATTATTCTTAATGGCCACAGACTGGAAACAACTCCAATGTTCACTAAGAGTAGAATGATAAATAAATAAATAAATAAATATTCATGCCATAGAGAACGATAAGCAATTAAAATGAACAAAGTAGCTATACTAGTAAACAATAATGTGGATGCATTTCACAAGCATAATGTTTAGTGAAAGAAAACAGATTAAAAATGTATTCTGCATAAATTCATTTATAAATAGAAAACCAAACCAAAACATTTATAAAAACAAACTGTAATTTTAAGAGAAAAATACTTAGGAGTTAAAACTATAAGAAAAGGAAGAGATAACCATAAAAATCAGGATAATGGTTTAGAGAAGGCGGCCCAGTGTAGTCAGGAAAGACACTTAGGGGATTCCTGGGTGCAAGTAATATTCTAACATCTGACCTGGTTGGTGGTACTTGAGTGTTCATTTTGTTATAAATCATGGAGCTGTATGCTGCCTTGAGGAAAACAAAATGCCTTGATTTTTAAAATAAAAATACTACATATCTAAATTTGTGAGGTGCAGCCAAGGTTGTATTTGGAGGGAGATTTATAGACTTAATTGCTTGTATTATAAAATAAGAATGGCTAAAATCAGGGAATTCAGCTTCTAATTTAAGAAGCTAGTAAAAGAACATTAAAATTGCCTGATGATAGAAGAAAATGATAAATATTTGAGAAGAAATTAATGAAGTAGTAAACAAATAGGGAACAAAATATAGACTAACAATGATGATCAATGCAAAAGTTTGTTCATTGATGTGACTAATTAAACTAACAAACTTCCAGCAAGATTGATAAAGATATAAAGAGAGAAGACAGAAATAATCAATAAGAAGAATAAAAAAGAGAACATGTAGCAGAAACAGTGGAAATTACAAAGATAAGAGACTATTATGAACAAATTTACACCAATAACATAGAAATGAACAAATTAGCCCTAGCTGGTTTGGCTCAGTGGGTAGAATGCAAAAGTTTGTTCATTGATGTGACTAATTAAACTAACAAACTTCAAGCAAGATTGATAAAGATATAAAGAGAGAAGACAGATTTAATCAATAAGAAGAATAAAAAAGGGAACATGTAGCAGAAACAGTGGAAATTACAAAGATAAGAGACTATTATGAACAAATTTACACCAATAACACAGAAATGAACAAATTAGCCCTAGATGGTTTGGCTCAGTGGATAGAGCGTCAGCCTGTAGACTGAAGGATCCCAGGTTTGATTCCAGTCAAGGGCACATGCCTGGGTTGCGGGCTCGATCCCCAGAGTGGGGCATGCAGGAGGCAGCTGATCAATGATTCTCTCTCATTGATATTTCTATCCCTTTCTCCCTCTCCCTTCCTCTCTGAAATCGATAAAAATATATTTAAAAGAAAAAGAAATAGACAAATTAATGGAAAATAGAATTTAGCAAAACTGACTTAAAAGTAAAAGAAAAATTGAATATTTTTATACTCATTGAATCAAGCAAATTAAATTAGTAATAAAAATATTTCCATTAGGAGTATGCCAGTCCTAGGTAGTTTTATAAGTAGACTTCACAAAACATTAAAATACCTGCAATCTTGATAAAATGGCTTGATAAAATCCAATATCAACTTATGATAAAGACTCTTAGCAAACCAGGAATAGAAGGGAACTTTCTGAAATGTATAAAGGACATATATGTATCAAAAGTAACTTACAGCAAATGCTACTTTAATGATGAAATAGAAAAGCAGGTCCTTTAGCAAATAAGAACAAGATGAAGATTCTGCTTTTTGCCAGTTCCTAGCCAGTACAAGGAGGCAGAAAAAAAGAGAATTATAAGGTATAAGGTCTAGGGAAGAAGAAACAAAACTGTCATTACTCATAGATGACTGATTGTTTGCATAGAATCTCAGACAAGTTGTTGGAATTAATAAGAGAGTTTAGCAAGGTTTCCAGTTATAAACCCAAGTCAATTGCATTTTTATATACCAATAACATTTGGAAAATTTAATTAAATAAAGCTATCATTTACAATGGCAATAAAATATAAGGAAATTATGTCTATTTTTCCAAATTGAAGCTGGAGATTGAAAGCATTTCCAGTAAAAATACCAACATAGTTTTTTATGGAAGTTGGCAAACCGATTCTAATAGTTATGTGGAGGGTAAAAGTCCAAGAGTAGCTGAGAGCCTAGAAGAAAAAGAGGGAGGGATTTGCCCCAGTAGCTGTCACGCCTCATGATAAAGCAATAATAATTAAGACAGTGAGGTGTTAGCACAGGGATAGACAAAAAGACAACTGGAAAAAAAACCCGGAGGGCCCAGATGTAGCCCTGAGCACATTTGGAAACTGGATAAAATGACAGAAATAGCAATTACAGAAAAGTGAGGGAGTGCTCGAGTATTCAGTAATTATCCAGATGGCAAATGAATGAAATAGGAGTCCTACCTATGTCATTCCATGTACAAAACCCACGTCTGGATTGACAGAGGGAAAGGTAAAACTTTAAGCCTTAAAAAAGCCCACAACAGACCATCTTTAAGACCTCAGGATAGGGAAGGATTTCTTAAATATTTCACAAAAGTGCAAGTCATCAAGGACAAGGCTGATAATGCTGCTACCTTAATTAAGAACTATTACAAGATCAATGATTTTCAACCAGTGTGCCACAAGAATTTTTAAAACATGCAATACCTGACTATTTTTTAAAAATATGTTTTTATTGATTTCAGAGAGGAAGGGAGAAGGAGAGAGAGAGGGAAACATCAACGTGAGAGAAACATTGATCAGTTGCCTCCTACACGCCCCCTACTGGGGATCAAGTCTGCAACCCAGGCATGTGCCCTGACTAGGAATCAAATTGTAACCTCCTGGCTCATGGATGACACTCGCCCAACTGAGCCACACCAAAGACGCCTCAAGGGAGAGTATGAGGGGTTCTTTGTCTTTTTACTGGTTGGGCAAAATACATGCTCTTTTTGTTGTTGTTAATCCTCACCAGAGGAAATATATATATTTCCCCATTGATTTTTGGAGAGAGTGGAAGAGAGGGGGAGAGACAGAGAAAGAGAGACACACATTGATTGGTTCCCTCCCGCAGGTGCCTGGACCTGTTACCAGGGATCAAGCCTGCAACTGAGGTATGTGCCCTTGACTGGAATCAAACCTGTGACTCTTCAGTCCTTGGGCTGATGCTCTAACCACTGAGAAAGCCAGCTAGGGCAATGTACCTGACTATTTAGTCAGGGGCCCTGACCTCTTTTCCCTTAGATGTCAAATAAAAAAATGACAACAGCCAACACAACAATAGCCACCTGGCTGTTGTTATACCTATCTTTTTTTAGATCAGCCAAAAATATATTTTGTGATGTGCCACAGAATTTTAGTAATTAATTTATGTGTGCCAGGAGATGAAAAAGGTTAAAATCACTGCTCTAGGAAAAGAGTAAGAATAAAAGTTTCGATCAAAGAGAAGACATTTGTAACACATATCAACAACAAAAGATGATTATCCGGAATGTATAAATAACTCCTAAAAGTCATTAGGAAACCATTAAAGCACAGAATATACAAAGAGAGAAGACACACACGCACATATGAAAAATGCTCGACTTCATCATTAATTAAGGCATGCTAATTAAAACAAGAAGGAGATCCTCCTTATGTCACCAGACTGGCAAACATTAATAATTCAGACAAGACCATGAATATGTAGCGAAGCACTGTTGGTGCCAGATTAATTAGTACTTTGGGAAAAAACTGGCATTATTTAGAAAAGCAAAAGATGCAGAATACCACAATGACCCAGAAATTGCACTCTGTAACCCCAGAGAAACTCTTCCATATGAGCATCAGGAGAGATGCACGAGAATTTTCATCAAAAACATATTTTTTATAGCAGAACTGTTGCTAATAACAAAAAACTGGGAACGACACGAATGTCCACCCAGGAGGAAATGAATGTGCCAATTGTATACATACAGTGAAAACTAAATGAATGACAGCGCAGGCATTAATTGGAAAAAAAGAATCTCAGCAACAACGTTGAGAAACAAACCATTCACAAACAAGCACATACCCAACGACTCCATGGACATAACGCTTGCAATCGTGAGAAAAACAAATGAGGTTTCGTTCAGGGATCTGTCTACATGCTGAGTTATATGTGAGGTAGCCTCATAACAGACAATGCTACAGGCGAGGCTACGGGCTGCCTCCCATTTTTGGCTTGAGGACCTTTACCTGCTTCTCTGAGAGTCGAGGGACTCTGAGTCAGGACCGCAGGCGTCCCCAGGCCTGCCCATGTTCCTTGCTGTCCTTGGGGGTTGTCAGTCATAAACCCACAAAGACCAGCCTGGCTGGCCAGGCTCTCCCATCCTGGCCAGGGGGCCAGTTAACAGTGGTTGGGCTGATGCTCTAACCACTGAGAAAGCCAGCTGGGCAATATACCTGACTATTTAGTCAGGGGCCCTGACCTCTGACTAAATAAGACACGGAGGGCATTCCAGGCTGCTGTCAGCCTGCCCTTTCACCCACCGGCTCAGATCCAGACACAGCTGTCCCTTTGTCCACCAGCTGTGCCTCAGAAAATCCAGTAGGCTGAGCGGAGGCGACCTGGCTGAGGACTCCCTGCCTCTTTCCTTTTCTTTCTTGTTCTAGAACAGTGGTTCTCAAAGTGTGGTCTCTGGGCTGGCAGCATCGGGATTCCCTGGTAGAAATGCTAATTTTTGGACTTCACCTCAGACCCACTGAATCAGATATTCTGGGGGTGAGGTTGGTCACTTGCATTTTAGTTTAATTTATCTATGTTTATTCTCAGCCCACTGCTGGGCTCGGGGGTTGAGCCAGGCCCCATGTCAGGGAAAGGAAACGTATGGCTTCCTAAATTCTAAATACGATGCCTTGATGTGAATTTACCCTTGTTCAAGCCAATCACCTGGCTCCAGGGTTCTTTGTCTGGCATCTCCATCAGACAATAGGACACTGTTTTTATTTAAAAACTAGGGTGTGATCTGAGAGGTGTACCAGGCAATCTTTGGCTACAACCAGAGTAAATGTCAGCCAGGCTGGTCCTGCCTGTCTGTAGCCACTGAAAGACACAGTTTCTGGCGATGTCCGCTGTCCTGTCTGGGCAGGGGTCCTGTGACAGGCGGTCTGCAGCCGCTCCTGCTTCCTGTTGAGGGGCTCAAGCATCTGTCCTCCCCCAACATCCCTCCCTGACGGGGCAGCTGTCTGGTGACCAGGGAAAGCAAGGGAGGGCAGGTAAGGAGGGAGGCAGGGGGAGTCTGAGGGGAGGGGACTGGGCAGATCTGGAAATGACGCTCTCCCGTCCCGAGCCAGGACTCCTTTTGAAATATACCAAGATCTTTTCCAGCAGGTGCCCAGACAGACCCACCATTCATCCGGACAGCGCTTTTTTCCTTGCAGAAAATCACTGTGCATCAGCCAGCAGCTCTTGGACCGTGGGCTGAGGAACATGGTCCAATGGGCAGGTCCTTCGCCCACGGACGCCCATGGCTGTCAGGAGGTGACATCAAGGCCTAAAAATAGCCTCCACTTACCTCCACCCATCCTAGGCCCTGTGCTTTCCAGGGACTTCCTCCTCGTGTTGACTCGCTCTGAGACGGGGAGGGTATTTCTGGAAGAATAATATTTCTGTCCTGAGCTGCCTTTTCCTTCTGAGTAAGGCAACTTGCAAACACGTCTCTGTTTTGAAACATTCACTAAGAAAAGATGATTCCTATGAAGTTCGAACAACTGATTCAAAACTGAACTCATAAGAGGCCAAGTTCCTATCAGTGGTGTGAAGTGAGACACACACACACACACACACACACACCCATGTGAGAGTCAAACCTTGCAAGGGGACCACGTGCAAATTGGTGTGCAGAGCTGCCTGAGGGCAGCTGGTTCAGAGCTTGAGCATCTGGTGTTTGTTAAGTTCGATGACACTTCGAGTTCAGAAAGACTGAGCCTCAAGTTACAGTAAACCTTTAAGCCTTTTCTGATCTTATAAGCAATGAACTTAAAGTCATATGACATAAAAGGGATCACTGAAATAAAACATGAAAATGTCATTTTTTCAACGTCGTTTTGTTATAATGCATCTTCTTCTGTATCCACTCGTCTATCCGTGGACACTGAGGTTGTTTCCATGTTTCGGCTGTTGTAAATAGTTCTGCAAAGGAGCAGGGAGATGCAGATATCTCTTTGCGACATTGGTTATATTTTCTTTGGATATATACCCAGAAGTGGAATTGCTGGGTCATATGGTAGTTCCATTTTTTCATTTTTGAGCAGCCTCCATATTACTTTCCTAGTGCCGGTACCAATTTACACTCTCTCCTGATTTCTAAAGGGATTAGAGTCTCAAATCCACTCGCTCCTTGGAGATGTCTGTGTGGCAGATGTCAATGTGCCCAAACTCTATGAAGTGAATTTGCTTTGCATGTGTGTTACTGAAGAGCCATCCCATGAACTTCCCTAGCCTAGATAAGAGAAAGTAGTTAGAGATATAAAATTGAAAAGGGAGAAGTAAAACATTAGTGTTTATGGATTCTATGATATACTAGACAACTCAAGAAAATTGACAGAAAAAATACCTCAAACATTATGAATATTTAGCAAGGTAACAGGCTCCAGAATTAACAAACAATAACCAGTCAGAACATACAATTGGAAAAATTTCCCATTTACAATAGGAGAGAGAGAGAAACAGAGAGAGAGAGAGAAAGAAAAAAGGCAAACTTAACCCTCAAAGTTCAAGGCCTATAGGAAAAAAATTGAAAACAGTTCTGAAGGAAACAAAATAAGATTTGAACCATAGAAAGATGTACTATGTTGTGACATGTCAATATTCTCTAGATGAGTTCAAATGTTTAACATTATATCAACATAAATACAAACAGGTCTTTTTCTTTGTCTGAAGCTAGACAAAATGATTCTTAAGTCCGCCGTGAAAACTAAAGTAGGAATATTCTGAAAAGTAAGGCAAATGAGTGATACTCACAAATATTACTAAGCCTCAAAACTTTAAATTGTGTGGTGCTAGTGTATAAGTAAGGAGACAAAATATAGCAATAGAAAGTCCAGAAATTATCTCAACAATTTACAAATGAATTTGATAGGTGATAAGTTTGGGAAATCAGTGGAAAAAACGTGAATGTGTAAATAAAAAGTGTTATTACAACTGGGTAGATCACCTGGAAACGTGTAAGCCATGGCTTATGTCAAATGCTAGGATATTTTTCAAACACATCTATAACTTATGGTAAATATAATGACCAAATGCAGCCTATCAGAAAACAAGGAAGAATTCACTTATAGCCTCAGAATGGGTAAAGCTTTTCTAAAATAATTCAAAATGTCATGAAAAGAGGTTGCCGTTTTTCACTTCGGAAAACATTGCCTTCCTTATGCATCCAGGCTGGTGACCATAGCATAGAGGATCCGGAAGTTCCATGGTGCCCCTTCTTTCACGCGAATCTCTCCGCATGTGTTCTCGGTGGCATTAAGGAAACAGGCAGTGGGGGAGAACCCAGCATGTGCCGTAGTGATGTCTTCTGACTTTTCAAAACTCTGTTTCTCAGGAGGGTGAGCACCACGTTGCTTAACCACCAAAACTGGCTGGAAGCTTTTCTGGTAGCAGGAAAGGCAAACTTTTCTCGCACGTGTCAAGATGGGTGAGGACGTGGAGCAATTGGAACCGCGTGCACTGTTCCCTGCAGAACACGAGCCCTGGTTTTCAGCCCGAATCTGGGGTCCAGTGTGTGAGTGTGAGAAGAGCCGGGAGACTTGGGTCGGGAGTCTTCAGTTCTGGCCCCGCACCAGCATTGTGAGAGCTCATGGAGCCGCCATTGCCCGGGCCTCTTCCTCCAGAAATCTTGATTCACTGGGGCTGGGTGGGGGCCCAGGGAGTGACTCAGATGTGTAGCCAGGGTTAGAAACCACCGATCCCCAGGGAGCTGATGACCTTTGGCAAATCGCTTCACTTCCTTGGACTGCAGTTCCCTCATCTCTAAAATAAGCCTGGGATGGGAGGTCTCCACACCTGGCTGCAAGTCAGCAACTCCCAGGGAGAAATAGATTCCCGAGTCCCGCTCGCTCGGACTCCCCGAGTCTGAATCTTTGGGCCCGGGGCCCAGGAGCCTGTGCTCTTTCCATCCTAACACTCAACACTCACGGCATAACTTCTACAAATGTGATGTGCAGTTAAGTGGTGTTAAGTATAGTCACATTGTGCAACCCATCTCCAGAGCTTTTGCACTTGCAAAACTGAAACTCTATCCATTAAACGGCGACTCCCTGTTCTCTCCTTCCCCCAGCCCCCGGCAGCCAGCATTTACTTTCTGTCTTGATGAATTTGACTGCTCTAGGTACCTCCTAATAACTGGATTCATCAAGTATTTGTCTTATTTTACTTGGCATAAGTCCTGAAGCTTCATCCATGTTGTAACATATTGCAGAATTTCCTTCCTTTTAAGGCTGGATAATTTTGCATTGTATGTATCCACCACATTTTGCCTGTCCATTCATCTGCCCAAAGACACCTGGATTACTTCCATATTTTAGCTACTGTGAATAATGTTGCTGTGAACTTGGGTAAACAAATACTTCTGTGAGATTCTGCGTTCAGTTCTTTTAGATGTATACCCAGAAGTGGAATTGTTGGATCACCTGATAGATCTACTTTTAATTCTTTGAGGAACCACCGTGCTGCTTTCCATAGTGGCGGCACCATTGTACATTCCCACCAACAGTGCACGCGGTTCCAATTGCTTCATGTCCTCACCCATCTTGACACGTGCGAGAAGCCTGTATTTTGAAGGAGCTCCCAGGAGATCTGGTACAGTCACGGGGTAGAGGCCATTGGACTCAGTGGTGACTCAAGTCCCGTCAAGCTGCCCGATGAACTCAAATGGCTAAACACTCATGGAATGTTGTGATTTGCCTACATGCGATGTTACTTTGAGATTATTCTCTAGCTGTTTTAGATGTGAGCACTTTTTCTCCCTGTATTGACTTCCAACTGCTGGCATCAGTGCCTGGCACATGACAGATGGCTCAAAAACGGAATGAACCAATTAATGAACAAATTAAGTTCTGACGGCAGAGAACGTGCCTTCTGTTTACTACGGACCTCGCACTGTGCCCAGCAGAAGTTCTGGTAACAAGGCCAGCGCTAACAAGTGTTTAAGCGTGGAATAGACACATGCCTATCATTGTGGCCAGTACAGAAGTTGGCACATTGAGAAGGCTCGGTGCAGTGTGGACCCCTGGTGATGATGGTTGGATTTCTTTTTTCTTTTTTAAATATATTTTTTATATTTTTATTAATTTCAGAGAGGAAGAGAGAGTTAGAAACATCAATGATGAGAATCATTGATCGGCTGCCTCCTACATGCCCCCTACTGGGGATCAGGCCCGCAACCCGGGCGTGTACCCTTAAGCGTTCTGCAGGCCAACGCTCTATCCACTGAGCAAACCAGCGAGGGCTGGGCTTTTTTCTTGTGAGAGTGTTTTTAGTCAAGGCAACATCAGAATGCATGGGGCCCAAAGGACTGTACCTCCACGAATCTGTGCATTTCTCTTCTTTGTGCGCGGGAGCTCCCAGGCTGGCCAGCTGGGGGTGGGGGTTCTTGGAGCAGAGTCCACGGTGCTAGGAGCCTGCCCTGCTGGGTTGCTGCTGCCACCATTGCTTCTACTGTCTCAGGGGGCCGGGAGCCAGTCCCGGCAGCATGGCCCAGGGAAGCAGGAAGGGAGGCTGGTCCTTTGTTCTCTGGCAAGTGGAACAGGCTCTGGCATCACAGCTCTGCGATGCCCTGGAGACCACGGCCTTGTGGATGAATCTGGGGTTGTGTCCTGGGGGACCCCCAAGGCCTGAATCCCTTCCGTCTGGCCCGCAGTCCCGGAGAAAGCCGTCCCGGAGCCTCCTCACCGCCATGGCCCTCACCTTGGGGCTCCCCGATAGGGGCAGGGCTTGGGCTCTACCACAGCCACGTGCTCAGCCAGTTCCTCACTCTTAGATGCTGCCATGGTGACAAAGCAGCTCTTCCCTTGGAGTAGGCAGTCTCAGAGTTTACAAATCATATTTACACTCCAGGTCATAGTTAATCATGCGCAGAGGGTTGTTTATTAGCTTCGCAGGGTGGTGAAGTAAGCAAGCATATTTCTTTAACAACCTTGGCCCGGAGCCTCTGTGTCCTCTGCTCCCCGGCTCACTGGTTGCCTGCTGTGTTTTCACCTCCCTCTTCCACACACAACATTTATCAGAGCAGCAGGCTCTCTGGCCTCACTGACACTGGGTTTTGTCTTGGAAGTTGGCGACGATCAAACTGGCCAGCTGATTTAAAAGCCGGGATGCATGGAGGAGAAGGCCGATAGAGAAGAATGTAGATACCCATAAAATCAGCAACACCACGTCCACAGCAGTACCTGATGTCCAGGTAGTGTTTACTCAGAGCTGGATGTGGGAAGCCTTTTCCATCTCACGGAGGAGAAACGGAGGCCCCAGTGGGTGGGTGACTCACCCCCGGCCACACAGCTGGTGGTAGCAGAGTGTGTCTTCTCGATCTGCTGCTCTCTCAGTGGCCTCCATAGGTCTCCTTTATTCTCTGGTCCTGACTCATGCCCCCAGCATTTAAAAGAAAAACTGAGGCCAAATTCACATAAAAAATAATGTGGCCCTAACCGGTTTGGCTCAGTGGATAGAGTGTCGGCCTGCAGACTGAAAGGTCCCAGGTTCGATTCCAGTCAAGGGCATGTACCTTGGTTGCGGGCACATCCCCAGTGGGGAGTGTGCAGGAGGCAGCTGATCGATGTTTCTCTCTCATTGATGTTTCTAACTCTATCCCTCTCCCTTCCTCTCTGTAAAAAATCAATAAAATATATTTAAAAAAAATAATGTGTACATTTGAATGTGTACAATTCAGTGGCATTTAGGACATTCACAATGTTGGGCAACCATCACCTCTATCTGGTTCCAGAAGGAAACGAAAAGGAAAAGGAAGCCTTGTACCTATGAGGCAATCACTCCCCATCCCCCCTGCTCTTCCTACCCCCATTCCCGGGCCCTAACCTTTCTGTCTCTATAGATTTGCCTGATCTGGACATTTTATATAAATAGAATCATGCGATGCGTGGCCTCTTGTGTCTGGTCTCTTTCACTCAGCATGTTTCCAAAGGCCATCCATGCTGTAGCACGTGTCTGTACTCCATTCCTTTTTCACGGCTGAACACAGTCCCCTGCATGGAGAGGCCACACTTTGTTTATCCATCTGTTGTGGGCGCTCATTAGCGGCTTTCCTCTTTAGGCTGTTGTGCATAGTGCTGCTGTGAACATTTGTGTATAAGTATTTGTTTGAATAACGGTTTTCAATGCTTTCAGGGATACACCTAGGAATGGAATTGCTGGGTCAAATGGTAATTTTATGCTTAACTTTTTGAGGAACCTCTGGTACTTCTAAGCGGAGTAGTTATCTCCTCACTCTAAGATTGGCACACACTTGGTGGTACAGAAAGTGCTGAGCCCCGCCTTCTCTCTCATCCAGAGCCAGTCCTTTGGCAGCCCTGCCTTCAGGGTGGTGGGAAAAGTGACTGGGCCGGGAAGAAAGCCAAGAGGCTGTGCTAGGTGGCTCGGGCTGTCATAACAAAGCACCACAGACCGGGTCGCTGAAACAACAGAAATTTGTTTTCTCACAACTCCGGAGGCTGAGACTCTCAGATCAAGGCGTTGGCAGGATTATTCCCCCCCCCCCCCCCCCAGGCCTCTCTGTGGCTTGTAGATGGCCATCTTCTCCTTCTGTCTCCAGATGGTCTTCCTTCTGTGCTTGTCTGTGTCCTTATCTCTTCTTAGAAGGACACAGTCCTATTGGATGGGGGCTTATTCATTTGGCCTCATGTTACCTTAATGTCTCTCTAACGGCCCTATTTTCAAATATAGTCATATTCTGAGGTGCTGGGTTGGGACTTCAACATATGAGTTTTGGGGAGACACAAATCAGCCCATAGCAGATGCTGTGAGGCCTGCCACAGGGTTTTGAGTTTGAAAGCCAGTTTCGGCCCTGCCAGTTCATAGGTGTGTAGATGAGGACAAGGGGCGTAACCTTTCTAGCCCTGAGTTTTGTCAGCTGTAAAAGGAAGAGTAAGTAATACCAGTCTCGAAAGTCGGTAAGCATGAGGCAAAGTATATAAGCTTTTCCAGAACTGTGTTTGGCACAAAGTGGATGCTAACAGCTTGGAGTTGTGTTCCCTCACATCTCTTGCACTTTCTATATCTTATTTTCCTCGGCAAACACATTTGAATCACAGATCCTTCCCAGGTGGCAAATGAAGGCATCCCTGAGACGATGGTCCTCACGAGTCTCTTTGATGACCCCGGGACTCAGTTGTCAGCGAGAATGAAAGCATTTTTGTATATTGAGAGGAATAGTAAGTTATAAGGGTATCTTTGGTATGAAATATAGGTAGTCCACAAAAATGGTCCTTTGAAGTTTTGTTTTCAGAGCTGAATGTGTTCAGATTTGAGGAAAAGTTAAAGTCTCCTTTTTCACTCGGGCTGCCCCAGCCAGGCACTCCCCACCTTCCTCTCCCCGGAACGCCTGCTGCAGCGTGCTCACCAGCAACTCTCCCAGCTTCCAGGACCTCTGTCTTCCCAACCCATCTACCCACAGTTTAATCCTTCAGAAGTGCAGTTCTTTTTTTTTTTTAATATTTTTATTGATTTTAGAGAGAGAGAAAGGGAGAAGGATAGAGATAGAAACATCAATGACTCCTGCAAACTCCCTACTGGGGACCCAGCCCACAACCTGGGTATGTGCCCTGACAGGGAATTGAACCAGGGACCTCTTGGTTTATGGGTTGGTGCACAATCACTGAGCTACACCGGCTGGGCCAGATGTGCAGTTCTTATCACATCATTCGCCCACAAAAAACTTCATTAGCTTTCCCATCACCAAGTCTAAATTCCTGTCATTTAATATAAGGCCCCAGCCTGCATTCCCAGCCTGGTTTTCGGTTTCCTCTTCTGCTCCCCCAAATTGGGGCTCATCCCCCTTTCCTTGATAGTGCTCTGTGTTTCCCCACCTCCGTGCTTTTGCTCTCTGCTCTTCTGCATGCATTTAGCTGCGAGTAACATAAATGCTAACCAACAGTGACTTAAACAAAGAAAGCATCCAGTCATGCACACAACAAGTCTGGAGGCGGGCAGTCCAGGGCTGCTGCAGCAGCTCAGCCATGCCATCAAAGAACCAGTCCCAGTGAGTCCTTCTTTTGGTTGCAAAGTGTCTGTTATAGCTCCAGGTATTTTGTCCATGTTCAAGGTAAGAAGAAAGGCAAGGGTGTCCCCAGTGATGGATTCACCTTTTATCAAATAATAAAACCATTTTCAGAAGCCTCCATAATCTTCCTCTAAAGTTTTATGTCCAACATTGTATCACATGGCCACCCCTACTCTAGCTGCAAGGGAGGCTGGGATAGCGAGCATTTAGTTGGGAAGTGAGCAAGAGGGAAGGAAGGTGGGATGGCTGTTGGTGTGCCCACCATCACCATCAGCCACACCCTCCCTTGCCCCTCCTCCAGAAGGCACCATTCTCTTACCCACACGCAAGGAGCCCTTTCCCCTTCCGGCTCCTAAGGGCTTTTTGTATCTTGATTTCAGCACACATATATTCTCTTATATGGTAATGTGCAGTTCTTTTTGTGTTTATCTTCTCCACTAGACTAAGAACCTCTCAAGAAATGTTTTGTTAATAAGTCATGAGTAGTGACTTCAGTTTAAAAACTTGTCTTTTGTGTTGGTTGATTAAAACATTTTATATTTCCTTTGAGAATATTTTAGAATACAGATGGTTATTATAGCAAACAAAAATTCTTACCATTTGCAAGCATGTGATAATGCTTGTAAGATGCTTAGCACACTGTAAAAACTGAATACACACCAGCTATTGCCATACCCTTCAAGCCTCATAACATTCTAGTGAGTAGGTGCCATTATTATGCTTGCTTCACAGACAGGGCAGCTGAGGTTTCAGATAACTTAGTTCTCTGTCTGAATGCTGGTCTGTCTGAATATGAGGTCCATGATTTTAACAATGAACTATACTCTTTCCAGTGTAGGTTTCCTACATTTCCTTCCTTACCTCTCCAAGACTGGCCATTTAATGGAGGTTAGGTTCTTGGGTGCTGGCTTCGACATATTCTTCATAGCCTCACCATCTACCTGGTCAGGGAATTTTGTGCATCAGCCTGGATGAAACCAAAGGAAACCATCTGTCCTGGGCAGGCTGAAACTGACCCAAAGAGACATTGTCTTGGAAGAGCTGTGGACGGTAATTCTCAGTGACCAGGTAAATCTCCTGAGAAAGCCATTCCTGAACAGACTCAGGGTATCTAGGCCCTATGACATGGCCCTTGCCCAACCTGTGTCTTCAAACCAGCACTTAGCCTGCATCTGATTAATACAAGGCTCAGTCACAGAGATGGCCGTGGGCCTCCCTCCGTCCTCTGATCTTTGGATGATTATTACTTAACTCCTTACCCTTTGGCGTTGTTTATGACAATAGAATTTGATTTCTCCAGCCTGGTTCAATAATCTCCTTGGAACAGTTTCCTTTGCCCTTTCGTCTTCCTGTTCTTGGTTGCATCAGGTAAAGTTTGAGTTTGACTCAACCCAGCAGCTGTGATCTCATCTTGGCCACATGGTGAGCCTCTTTTGGCTCTTTGTGATGGGAGACCTCAGAGCAAGCAGAACATTAGTCCAATAAAAATGTTCACTAGCTTTAAAAATATAGGCTGACCTGGGTGAAGCACTGTTCCCTTCTACCACTGGCCAGCCCTATCCATTCTTGGACTTTATTATTAAACCTTAACTGTCTCTACACAATGCCAAGTACTGAATGAAACGTCAACCATGTGTATCTTCTCAATGTTTTGTGATCCAATTGTTTGGCTCTAAGGGAACCTTGGCATCTGTGTACATTAAACATACGGACACCCAAACATCTGGATGAAGAATGAAAAACTCAGCAAATACAGAGACCATTGGCATTTGTAGAGAGAAGAGTTGAATGGCTGGCTGGTCATCAAGCGGTTTCAGGCTGGTGTAGACAGAGCCTCAGCATTTCTTATATCAGCACAGACTCTGATTAAAGACAGGTCCAAGTCAAACGAAATGAAAACGACGGGCGGAGTCTAATACTGACCTCTCTGGCTCCCCTCTCTGCCTGCTTCTTCCAGCTTCTGGGCTCAGAGGCATGTGTTGACTTGTACAGCCTCCATAACCTGCTTTCCCAGCTCTGGCCAGTCTTAGGAGGCAAAACAACTCCCTTATCCCAACATACCACAGCTACTTAGATGTGGACATTTAACCTTCTTAAGGACAAAATCCCATTACTCACCTTGTCCATTATTATACTGGAAAGAATATAGCCTAAGAGCCTGATAGAAGTAGGCTAGCTAAAAATATCTCCTCTATATGGCATCTATTCTTAAAAACCGAGACCCCTATTAAGCTGATAATTTCCAGGAGTAAGTACATTTGGTCCAAGGTCAATGGACAAGGAATTTATGCACATAGTTGTGCTGCTTTGCAATTTTCAGAGTCCTCGTTGTCTTTGGGAGGCAATGGAAAGAGAGGGGACTTTGGCATTAGACCAACCTGGACTCAAGTCTTGGCTCTGATGCTTTCTAGCTATGTGACTTTTCCCCGTGACCCTGTTTTGGTTTGGTTTTGCTTTTATTTGCTTATATACTAGTTACCTTTGGGCTGTTGTGGGGATTAAATGAGATGAGGTGTGTAGTTAGTTCTTTTCTGTATCAAGCATGTTTGTTCCCCACATGTCTAGCCTTCATCCCTTCCATACGAAACATTTCTTCTTCTTCACACCGGTGGAAGGTGGAGGACACAGCACAGTGGAACATCCATGTTTATATAACATTACATGAAAATCTCGCATGTTTTCATTCGATTGAGGCATTCCATGTGCCTTGCTTCCTTCTGCCCTCCTTTTCCTTTTTATTCTACGGTCAGATGAACTAGATCACCCAGAAAGTACATTCCTTATCCAAAACATCAACACACTCTATTTCCTTTGAACAGCAGAATCAAAGGAAAGCAAACAAGCAGACCAAAGAAACCTATCTGCGTGTGGGCTGGGAAGATCTTGTTGCCCCTGGGATGCTTGGATGTGAGCCCTTCACTCCAGTTTCAGCAGGCCAGAGGCGCTGTCAGGATAAGCCCCGACTTCCCTCTCCTATGGCACAGTGCCCCCTGCCTTCAAAACCCTGTTACTTTTCTCTCACAGGCCCAAAGCTCATGATCGCTGTCTATCTCAGCTCACGGGGACCCCCTCCTTCCTCTGCAAACAT
Organism: Myotis lucifugus; assembly: GCF_000147115.1. Lineage (NCBI taxonomy): Eukaryota > Metazoa > Chordata > Mammalia > Chiroptera > Vespertilionidae > Myotis > Myotis lucifugus. Next base: position 1,864,385 of record NW_005871094.1, on the reverse strand, counting down.
TGGGTGTGTGCCAACCACGTGACAACCTTGCAGTCAGTCAACTGGTTGCCGTTGCATTTCTGGATTGATGGCTCCAATGATAGGTAAACCACAACACTTTTCCTAGCCTCAGGCAGAGGGGTGTCTTAAAGTATTTACATTTAAATTGCCCAAATAGTTAAATCATTCCAATAGCATAAGAGTAAATTTTCAGTTCCTGAATCTTCAAATTTTAAAGAAGGATTTTTTTCCCTGATCATTTGTAAGCAGCAAAATTAATAACCCTCTAGCCCTCAGCCATATGTTGAGGTCGTCTGACTGAAGACAAACATACTCAGCCAGGCTTTTTTAAAGGGGCGGGGGTCATGGTTCTCTCTCTCCTCCCCTCCTCCATTTCTCCCTGAGTGCTTCCACACTTTCAGAACCAGGGAGAAACCTGCCTTTCTCTCCCTCTTGCACTTGACCCTCCACACAGGTGAGGTGATATCTAATTGGGGAGAAGGGCCTCCGAGCATGGGCACTGTAGCACCACTTTGGCCAAGGAAGCTCAAGTGCTAAGTCAGACACTTGCTCTATGAAGTGTTTTCAGAATCCACCTCTGCCGGAATGTATTTTCTGTTTCCATCGTCTTACCTGAGCCCGGCATTGGCTGGGGCTTTACAGTGTCACACTAGATAAACTTGAACTTCCAGTTTTTTCAAATTCCCAGGGTGGAGAGGGACTGGTATAGTCAGGGTCCCTGGAGCCTCCAGGCCCCCAAGTCTTTGGCTGTGTCTCTGGCCCACACCTCAGCTGCCCAGATGTGACCACAGCTGCTCATACAGTTGCCCAAAGTCTCATTCATGCCAGGTGAATAGAAATTCTAGACTTGGGTGCCAGCAGGGAGGGAGCCTCCCACCTCTCCACACTTCTCATCACCCTGCTGACTTCTCCCCCCCCCCCATACCTGCTGCACCTCCTCTCCAGCAGAGAAGCCCTCACTCCCTCTCCTTAGAAGCCCTCCTGCGCATCACATCCATGCCCCTCAGGGGCTCACCATTTACCCCATATTTACCAAGTTACTCTTCCAGACCAGGAGCTTCGTCTTGAAGAGAAATGTTGGTGGCAGCTAGTTAAGATGATAACTTTATCCCAACACCACATCTACTGTCCGTATGGCATGTATCCCACCCACACTGGCAGGGTTTACAGTTATGAGAGGTAGTTGGGGGTCCATGCTGTCCCTGCTCACAGGAAAATGCCCCCTGATATCCACCAGGCACCCTTTGGTCAGGGACACAGTTGTCCCTTCATGCCCCTACAGAAGGGGTCCCTTACCCCAGGGGACTTACATATCCCCAGGACGTTGTTCACGGGAGAAGTTGGCAGGATTTTCCCCGGGAAGGGGGGGGGGGCAGCGCATCCTTCTTCCTGGGCCCCTGATGGAAGGGTCTCCTTTCTTCCCGCTGGAGTCCAGACCGTCCTCCACTCCTGTCTTCAGTGGCCACGATCCCTGCTCTTCCCTTCCTCCCGCCTCTGAGGAGAAACTCTGTCTTTCACTTCAGGGCAAGTGAGTGTCTTCAGCGCACAAATCCAGGGTCCTAGTCACAGAATCAGTGATGCCCATGATGTGCAAAATGAGGGTAGCCAGGTGACAAAATGCCTTCTGTGAGCTCGGCTTTCTCTCGGTCAGGATGGTACGGGCGTATGGAGAGTGATATGCTTTGAGCCCCAAAGATCCCAATTGAAATCCCCCTCGTCTGTCACTATTTCACCGAGTAGCCAGGACTACTCGTCTCTTAACATCTTAGAACCCCTGTTTCCTCATTTATGAAAGGAAAACGATAGAATGTCCCTCACAGAGTTGCTGCGAGAAAGAAGTACGATCTTATATTAATTGTCTGGCACATATAGGTGCTCAGTAAACGCCATTCTCTCAGGAGGGCTGTGCTGGTTGGAGGAGTGTTTGCCAATCTCACTACTGGTCCTTTTCAAGTGAAAGTACTCAGGGCCTTACAAAGATTCTGAGGGTATATATACTGGAGCCTAAAAAAATTAGTCATCCCTTTTGGACCTTCATTGAAGAAATAAATTTATCAAGATATGTGGCCTGTTGGGCATCCCAGAAAGTTACAACCACAACTTACTGAGCACATGCCGCATGTTGGGCGCTGATTGAAGCACCCCCAATGTATTATTATTGCTCTGGCACATATCAACTCTTCCCAGAGCTGTCCCGGGAATTCTGTGTCCTTGTACAGGGGTGAGAAGGTGACTTTTCTTTGCTTCCCAATTCTCTTCCTGGCATCACCTGATTCTTCTGTAGCTCTTTGGGTCCCCGAATCCAGTCTGTTTCCGTCAGTCCTTCTGTCCATCTTAATAAGTTATTTACCTATGAGCATGCGCAGGAGACATTCTTCACAGATGAGCCCAAGACGTGGGTCCCTGAGCTGGCGTGTGCGGGTGCCAACTCGCACCAGCTGACGGGAGCCCATAATGCGCATCTCTCCGCAGCTCCCAGCAGTGATGCCACACAGGCCTTTGAGACTGGCCAGGAGGGAAGTATTTGCAGCAGGAAAACCAGCAGGTGCTACAAAGCAGGACCACGCCTCCCTGGGAGCTGGTTTCCCACCACCCCGCTGCGTACCCACGGCGACGTTAAGGCCGGCCCGCACGCCTGCAGAGAAAAGCTCACCAGGCGTTTCAGACTTGAAGGGAGGAGCTTGTAGGAAACATGTAATTCACAGACATGCTTTCCACGGAGAGTCTCAGCTAGGCAGGTTCTCTGCTTCACAAAGACAAGTAACTGGTCTTCAAAACGATGCTGAAAGGTGCCCTCTAGGGACCAGATACATCTTACCTCCTGTACCTGGCCAACAGCTTAACATGCTCAGGGACACCTTACAATGTGGTGCTCAGTGTAGTCCAGAAATGAAATGGGGGCACAGACTTAGCAAACCTGTAAACTCAGGGGGAAAAAAGGGTTGGCATGGCCTGAACTTCAGTGTTTCTACACACGATGGCGCTCTCTTCCCAGGAGAAGGAGACAATTAGAAAAATGCTAATCTCTGAGCTGGCAGCCAGGCAGTTGGACCCATCTGCATGCTATAATCTATTGCATTAGGGCAATTGGATGGAGCTGAGCAACAGTAAGGTCAAAGTCCCTGGCTCGTTACCTTGCAAATGTGTCTCTGTGATCATATGAGTCAGCATTCATTATTCCACTCCTGGGGGAAGGGGAGTAGAAAAACCACCAGCCCTAAGGCAAAACCCTCTTGCTGGTGAGTTTTATGTTCACAGAGGAAGGACAGGAAATTATAACTGATTCCCTACTTTTGATTAGTCGCCAAAGGGTTCCTCGGTCTCCAATCAGAGGACAAAGAAGGTGTCAGACATCTCTTTGTGGGCCCTGCTTCTGAATTCATGGTTTCCTCCTGCTCCCCTCATCTCTGCTGGTCCATTCTCCTACCCTCTGCACATCACCGATTTGCATCCACAATGACATCCACTGCCAGGACAGGGATTAGAGGGAACACATGTTGCTCAGATAAATTACATACACGGTCCCTTACCACTCTCCCGGCTTGACACAGATGCAGGCACTGACCAGTCCACGGTAGGTCCTCCCTGTCACCTCCTCCTTCTTTCGGTAGTCTCATCACCGTGGCTAAGGTGCAGGCCCTGGAATCCCTGTTTTCGGTAGCCAGTCCACCATACCTAGACACCCCAGCCTGAGGCCAACCTTTTTCCTTTGGGCCGTTTTGGTCACTGATACCAGCTCTCACTCTCTGACCCAGGCTGGAACAGCATTCTTGAGGCCACTTGTCCCTCTGGCCTGGCTAGTGTCCCCTCCAGCTGTCACCTCCAGTGTTGTTTGCTGAGTTTTCTTCTGATTATGGCCCCTCATCTCTTCTACCATTTCTCTGAGCCAGCCCTGCTCTGGCAGCCCCCCTGGGGGCCATTCCCATCTCTTGGCTCCTACTTTCCTCATATGCCAATGGCCCCCCAGCTCCCAGGCATTTCTTGTGCTGTTGCCCAAGCCCTTTGCTTCCATCAGCTCCCCGCGGGTCTTTCCTCCATCTCAGCATGAAACAGAGCCTTCCTCTGCTCTCAGCATGGCCCTTTCAGTGGAAATCATCTTTGGGAATTTCATGAAAGAATCTCTTGTCTCTTTGTTAGGTTTTGAGGAGGCTGCAGACACCCTGTGCATGTTGGATTATGCCACATCTCAGAGTCAAGATTTAAAAATACACAATGAGCTCATATTCTAACCTCTGTAGTCTTTGCCAATGACATGGGGAGGTGAAGATCTCACCTCTCCTGTCCCCAGCTGGTCATGATCAAGTCCTTCTGCTCCCAAGTTAAGTCTCACGGAGTTAGTTTGAAGGGAACAAACATGTATGGTTGCCAGTTTCTTGCTAACCATCGATTCCTCTTCTTGCTTACATTTCAGGAATGCCAGTAGCTGGAGAGGCATATAAAGTCAAGTGAGAGTTTATTTAAGGGGAACACATCATATTTGAATGTTGAAGGCAAAGGTCCAGTTGGTCAGGAAAGCAAAAGTATTTGTGATTACCTGCAATGAAGACCCAAATCACCACCCTTTGCCCAAGCTTGCACTGCTCACAGATGTGTAGAAGAAGCAGGGAGGCCAGTTTGAGGCTCATCAGTCTTTCTAACATGCAAGACTCACTTCTCCTGGTGACCAATTCTACCATTCTCTCCCTACCACTGCCATGGAGATTTTATTCCTCCATCTAAGGTCTTGATCTGTTCTTGGATTTCCAATTTCTTCCAGCCTTTTCTCTTTCAGGTTCTGTGACAGATTGATGTCCTTAATGGCCCCATGAATGCCTTCTACCTTGTAGCGTTGCAGTTCCCACTCACTCTGACTCTGGGACATGTGACTTGCTGTGGCCAATGGGACCAGAGCAAAATGGATGAAAGCATAGACTTGCAAAATACTTGATTGCTTCTTTCTTTAACTCCTGCTTATGTGAACAAACCTGGACTAGCCTCCTTGCAGATAAGAGACCACATGGAGCAGAACTGAGTCATCCAATATGAGGCCATTTAAACCAGCTGGCTTCCAGCTGACCTGCCAAACACAGGTGAGCCTGCTGAGATCACCCGGAAAGCCCAGCCAACCTGAGCAACAAGAAAATGTTTGCTGTTGCACTCCACTAGGGTTTATTGGTTGTTTATTATGCAACAGCATTGTGACAATAGACAACTGATACTGCCATAGAGTGTGAGTGTCATCAGCAGTATCTACTACCCATGTGATTCTGGGAGGGATTTGGCTGCCTCTTCCCTCATCTCTCTCTGCCACTTTAGGCTAATGGGAGTAAGTTGGAGAAGTGCTGAGATATTCTGGTGACATATTTTAATAATAAAAAACAACACTGGAGACCATGGCCCTTTGAGACAGATGTGTATGGGAGTGACATCATCTGAATATAAAGAGGGATTTTTGTCATCCTCACCAGGCCTCTGTTTTTGACACCTCCTGGTAACTAGACTTTATTTAGCCTGTTTAGTTGAATACGTGAGCAACTCCTGCTTATGGGGCACACCGGTCGACTTCGGGTTTATCACAGTGTGACAGCATTTGCCTCTATAGAACTAAAGTCTAACAATCAGGGCTTCATCACCAGGGTTATTGCAATAACTCTTAACTCATGTCCAGACCAATCCATCCTGCCCGCCACTGCCAGTCTGATCTGTCACTTATAAATTCTCTCTTCTCTACTGAAGGAAATAGAGTACTTTCACCACGGCCTTCTGGACTAAGCCTAAAGTCGGTCTAGTATTTGAGTAGCTCTATAATCTGCCCCATCTGAGTAATTTACTCCCATCTCCCACTGTTTCTCCTGCTCCAGTGTCTTCACATACCTGGCTCCTTATGCCTATTCTCACTCCTATTTCCCTCCCACCTGCCCCACCCACATCTCTACAACACCTATGCTGAGCTAATGCCCCTTCAAGTTTTGACTCAGCCCTCACCTTGTCCATGCAGCCTCCTTGGCAACTCTAGAAAACGTTGATATTTGCCTGTTTTGAGACCCGGTGATACTTGTAATGGGGAGCGAGTCTCACAGCCTTCCCTTTCCTCAATGGCCAGTCTTCAGCGGGCAAAGCCATTGGTGGGGAATGTAGATAAGTCCTCATTGAGGATGGTCAATTCAAAGCCTGTCTTATTCCCGAGGGAACAGCTGCTAAGGAATGTGTGATCTTTTCCTCGTTCTGTAAGCCCGAAGAGGATTAAAGAAAAAGCAAACACTACTCTTTACAATAATATGATTCTCTAACCTCATGGATGAAGATGGCACCTTGGAGATTATGACTTAGGAAATATTTCCTTTCTAGTAAAAGCTACTGTCTTTGAAAATTAATGCTTGGGGTGTGTGTGTGTGTGTGTGTGTGTGTGTGTGTGTGTGTGTGTAAATGGGTCTGTTTCAACAGGTCCAGCAGTTAAAGGAACAGCCATGCTTCTAACCCACTTAAGTGAAGCATCTCAAAGGCAATCTGAACTAGAAATCCTTCTGAATCCACTAGGAAATCAGAAATTCCAAAGCTGTTCCCCCTGGATTTTCTGTGGGGCTTGGGGTACTAGTTGGCCATCAGTGATAATCTAGGAAAATTCTCAGGACCCTCCTCCAGACTGAGTGACTTAGACTTGGGAAATGACTAAGGGGGAAAGGAAATGATGGTAGGCATGCACAGGGGTTTGGTTTTTCCAAAAAGTAATTTGACATTCCAACCTGGGAGGTTTGATGAATGGGGATGCTTTGAGGAGAGATGTGGGAATTCCAGGTCTGGGAGTCAGGTTAGGAACTAAGGGTGCACCTGTGAGGGGCACCTGTGTGGAGGTATTAGTGTTTTAGATGTCTTACCTTTGGAGTCTGGGAAATCTATCCATTTGGTGCTCGGCTTTATCCCGTCTCCTCCAGCATTGAGTTCATCCTTTTACTTGACCCAGTCCTTGTGAATGTACCCTGACATGGAGAAACAGGGGAGATGAAGGCCAGAAGGTAGGGTAATGAGCATTCTCAGGGCTTTGTGACTCTGTTACAATACATTTTTAACTTAATGATTTTAATTTGGTGAAAATCTAAAAATGTTCATCAAAGATCGTCTAAATGAGCATCCTTTAACCGTGACTGTCAGAATATTTTGTGCTTGCCTTGACACTCTGTGTCCAATCCGATTTGCACTGAGCTAGAGCCAAATGAAATCACAGTGTCTGTATGAAGGAAGGTTTGCAACTTCAGATAAGGAAGTGAGGTGGACGAATGAAGCCAACTCATGGCTTCTAGTGTGCAGACTCGCTGAGGGCACAGAGCCTGCACCCGCATCCTTGATGTGTCATATATACATTAGTCAGGGTTCTGGAGAGAAACAGAACCAATGGGATATATAGAGACATATAGGAAGGGATTTATTAGGTGGGATGGGCTCACATGGTTATGGAGCTCTGAGAGGTCCCATGGTCTGCCTTCTGCAAACTGGAGGCCCAGGGAAACCAGTAGTGTAGTTCCTGTCCAAACCCATAGGCACAAGGACCAGGAGCACCAATGTCCAAGGGCAGGAGAAGAGGGACATTCCAGCTCTGCTTCGTTTACCTTTTATTTTTCTATTCAAGCCCTTAATGGATGGGATGATGCTCCCCTGTGTTGGTCAGGGTGATTTTCTCCTTCAATCTACTGATTCAAATGCTAATCTTTTCTGGAGACATCCTCATAGACACACCCAGGTATGATGTTCTACCAGCTGTCAGGGCACCCCTCAGCCCAGTCAAGTTGACACAGAAAATTAACCATCACAAGATATAAGCAAATATATTGTGTGGCTCAGCTGAGTTGACTACTTTGTAACTTGCAGTTCATTAAAAGTAAGTATAGTGATAAATTTATAATAAAGATTATTTTCTGATTTTCTGGAGCATTTGAGATCTTGCTCCCTGGCATATGTTGTCTGTTTGGCTCAAATTTTAAGTCAAAATGGAAGGTACCTAAATTTTTATTTTATTTTAGGGGAATATTAATTACTCTAGTTTGAGAAAAACTAGAAAAATTAAAAACAAAAACAAAACAACAAACAAAAAACTGTTTCTTCCCTAAAACAGGCAATAATGAGATTAAAGGTAATGCAGACTCGAGCGTCACAATGTTAATCTTAACTTCAGTGGAATTAGACAGTTTTACAGTGTTATCAGATGGTATACATCATTAAAATAGTCATTTGAGAATAGCAATTGGCAAGTTTGGGTCAAGTGTGAGGTCTGATTATTCTTATAAGTACTGCGCGCTAACCGATTGCGCCACTGGAGTTCCAAGGTCTGATTATTCTAAAGGAGCAGACAAAGCCTTGAAGCCATGAACATAATTTTGAACAGCACTCTTGTGTAAATAGGCCCTCTCTGAATTAGTATTCTGAAAGCCAAACCCCAAAGCCAAGCCTTTAAATAAAGAACCGGCCCTCAGGCTATCACTTTCTATTATTAAGGTCAACACCACTCATTTGGTTCCAGCAAAAACAGGATAAACTAAATTGGTTTTGTTAATGCAAATATTATTGGTTTTTCAGGAATTTTTCTTGGTATGTAATTTATAAATTTGTTTTGGTATTTATTTATACATTTTAAAACTTTATACTAAGTTTTATGTTTATACATGTGTAAGTAAGGTTATAAAAATTTTAAGTCAAAATGGAAGTTCCTTGAAAAATGTTTTTCTTGTAGGGGATATTCATTTTCTCTAGTTTAAGAAAAACTGTGAATTGGGAGAAAGATCCTTGGGTTATGTACATGTTCTTGGCACTATAAATTTGTCCCCTATTCTTCTCCAATTAGCTGATGCATGATAAACTTGGTTCCCCAATTATTCATCATGCTTCTTTGCTATACCCCATAGCACCTGGTACAACACTGGGCAGGTTATAGCCGGTCGGTCAGCAAATACTGCCTAAATGGGAGTGGTCTGGGCTCTGTGAGTGGAGGGACATTGATTAGAAATGGATTAGAAAGAAATGGAGTGAAATGCATTCCTATCTTGCAAAATTTCTTGGTGAGGCTGAAAGTTCTGATAACATAAGGGCCTTTGCACCTCTCATTGGCAGAAGGAAGAAAAAAAGTAAATAATCTCCTTAGAGTTCTGTACATGCACATTCAGGGAGTCCACTAAATAATCTCCTTAGAGTTCTGTACATGCACATTCAGGGAGTCCACTGCTGCTGCATACACACACATATGCACACACACACACACACACACTCTCTCTCTTACTTTCTTTGTAGTGCAGTGTGAGGGTCCAAAGTAGAGCACTATGATGGTGTTGGCCGTGTGAAGCCTTGTCCCCAGAAGGCCTTCCCTGCATCTGGAAATCTGACCTGACCAGCTCAAAGGGGGTAATGTAATCCTGGTCACATTTTCTCTGAGTTCTCAGGTATCAGCACCTTCCTGATACATCCCCGGGGCTGAATTTCCCCATGAAGCTCGCCCAGTGGGCCAGGCATTTCAGAGCAAGAGCACAGCTCCTGCCGGTGTGGGCTTAGCTACCCAAACCGTGGGCAGCTGGCAGCTCCACCTGCTAGATGTCCAGGCACTACTGTTAGCTGAGGGCCATGAGGGCCTGGTGGTATGCCTGGTGGGGGCTAAGAAGTGGGCTCCGTGCTAGTTTCAAGGGAGAATCTGGCTTCTCCCCACCCACTGGAACCCAGGGTTTGGAGTTCACTCCAGGGTGGTAGAGCAAACACGGCTGAGGGTGAGGCCCAGGAATCTGAATTTAAACCAGATCCACAGTGGATGCTAATGCACACTACAGTCGGAGAACTGCTGAGTTTATTAAGGCCCGCAATGCGGTTGGCCCTTCCTGCCTGGCTCAAGTTCACAAGTCCTCCCCTTTCCTGGGAAGTGCCATCTCAGATTCAACTGGCCTGGGAACTGAGCCCTGGCCCACTGACTTCTCTCCCACGTTCTGTGCCCCCCCCTTCCCCCGCAACCAACCCTGGCCCCCTGCTCCTGCTGTCTTTCAGGCCATCAAGATTTGAGCCGCTCTGACATTTATATCTCACGTTCCCGCTTTACAATATCCTAATCACAACCAAGGCCCTTTCCTCTTGGCCAACTCCTGCCTCTGCAGTGGGCAGCTGCGCTTCCCTTTCCTTTGGGGCAATCACGTGCCCGTCATGGAGAGAAAAGAACTAACATGGCTGTGATAGCCTATCTCATGCCCGTGTTATGAGCTATGAGGCTGGTCTAGATCAAGGGAACTATTACCCGTGTTAGCAGGTCAAGGGCAAAGTGCCAACTATGATTCCCTTCTCTGTACTGACTCAGGCAGAGAGGGAGATTAGGAAAAGGTACATAGGAATTCTCAGTCCTCTCCTCTTCCTGCCTGTGTCTCCCTTCTAGCGCTCCCCTCAGCCCCCATCACATCACAGCATTCAGGACCCAGTTGAATCTACAAAGTGTGCAGGACAGAAGTTGGGTTGGCGAAGGGCACTGATAGCTTTACCTTCCCTTCTCAGGCTGGTCTTGCTTAATAGCTGAGCCCTCTTTCCCGGACCTTAGAGCTGGAGAACTTTGACATTATCATGTTATTAATTTAGTGAGATCGCCATCCCATCTATGATAATAAAAGCGTAATGTGCTAATTAGACCGGACATCCTTCTGGATGACCTTCCGGACGAAGCCAGGGCTGCGAGGGAAGCCCTGGTCCCAGGTGCCTGCTGGTGGCGGAGGGAAGCCCAGGTCCTGGGTGCCAGAGGGAAGCCCGTGCCAGCAGCCAGGGGAAAGAAGGCCTATTCTTGCACAAATTTCATGCATCAGGCCTCTAGTTAATAATAATTATTATCCTGAAGGGCAAATGCAGCCATTCCAGAGAAAGCTAACCTGGTGACGAAGGGGACAGGAAGACAGCGGCCAGGCTCTCTTGTGGGCCAGGACAGCTGTTGTTTCTTACCCTTAGACACAAGGGGTTTGTGCGTTTCTCTTTCTGATCGGGCCTACTAGGTGGCTGGATTTCAATGTGCTTTCAACAACTGGAGTACCTGCTGCATGCTCCCCCTACCAGTGGCTTCTGAAGCTGGCTTCTCCTTAGAATCACCCACGGAGCTTTTGAAAGGTAGTTTTCTACCCCTGGGGACTCTGATCCAGTCAGTCTGGGATGGGGCCCGGGCATCTGCATTTTTCATTGTGATGCATTTGGGAACCACAATCCTACACCACGGTAAGTGCTGTGGGGATACAAAAGCATCGTGATACCACTCTTGCCTTCAAGAAGCTCATAGTGTAGCTGGGGCTGGGCCTAGTAGACACTGAAGCATCATGTTCCATCAAGTAGTAAGAATAATAGAGAGCCCGCGCTGGAAAACATGGAGGGAGGAGGAGAGAGGTGAGTCTTTCCACGGTGAGTGTTTGCAGGGTTAGATGTGAAATCCACTTATTTCTCAGAGTCTTACTACATCAAGCATTTTAGTTGAGGATTGGAGAGAGTGAGGATCCTGCTGGGCTCAGAGGTTCACTGAGCTGCAAGGAGCCTTATCTAACCCAAGCCCTGTCAGTTGTAGTCAAAGGCACTGAATTCCAGAGAGACTGTGACCTGCCAGAGGTCACGCCGCAAGCTCCTGGCAGAGCAGGCAGGGATCTGGTGCTCATGCTAGAGTCAGAGCATCGGGTGACGGGTGACGGGCAGGCGAGAGGCAAGCTCAGCATGCCACCAACAACTTCCTCTCTGGGAGGGAGCAGAGCAGAGAGCTTTCTCACAGAACCCACCTCTGAAACCCACACCCACCCTGCTCAGCGGATCCACAGGACCCTGGAACTTTGGGGCTTCATTTCTTCCCACCTCCACCGCTCGTAGCTGCGGAGATGAGAAAAACCACAGGAAGAGCCGTTGCGTGTGGGCAGTTAGAGCCAGATTTGCCACCTGAAATGATTGCAAAGTGCATCTCACACTGGGGTTCTAGAGCCATCCCAGGGCATCAGTGGAACTGCTGGGGGAGGAGAGGCAAGCTGGAAGGAAAAGCGTTCTCAGGGATGAGGAAGGGAGCATGAGTGCAGCTCATGGGAAGGAAGAAGCAACATTGCTTTTGGAAGCCTAAACAGTTGTCTCCCTTCTGTCTTTGGTGACAGGGGAGAGGGTGCTAAGAGATGGGGTTTCTCTTGAATCTCTCCCTGTGCCGGCTGCGGGTTCTCTTCATTTCCTCCTCCACCTACCTGCTGCTGTCTTGAGTGATGCGACCCAAAACAATTACACCAAGGTGACAAGGTCTCAGGAGGGCGCTGCTGCTCCTATTTCCATTGAATTATGGACTTTACATGTCTCCCCTTTATAATGTTCAGCAATGTAATAAACATCTCAAGTCTAGGGGCTGACAGGAACTGGTGTGGCTTTGAACATTAAGGAAAACACATACATCAAAGACAAGGAAAGCAAGTGGGTATTCTTGCACCTCTTGGTATTTGAATATATGCAGAGGAGCGGTGCTCAGACATGGCTGTCTGTGAATTTCACCTCCGCTCCCTGCTGCGTTTCCTCCTGTGAACTCGCAGGAAAGGGCTGTGAGGATTTGCCAAGCTTTCTGCCTTCAAACCCATTTTCCAGCTGGAGGCTCTAGAAGGCAACTTGTAGGGTCAGGCCACCTTATTTGCAGTCAGGAAATGCTAAGGAGCCCAGCAGCCCAAACTCTAGCCAATCTTGCCCCAGGCCCCTCTGACTTCATGGGTGGAGTAATCCCATGCCTTGTGCCGGGAACTATGCATGTACTATGCCCGGAGCTGGTTTTCTGTCTAGTGGCCTCGGTCTAGAATTTCTACCTGGTTCATTTACCTGCTAGTGCTTGTCTCAGGGGATCTGAGGTGCGCTTGTCAGTCCTTCTCAGGGTCCAGATCCTGTCCCTCTGTTCTCTTGGTTATTATACCCTGTTGACAATCTAGGTTGTTCTATCACAGGTCAGGAATTTAGTCTGTGGTGGGCTGAATAATGTCCCCCAAAGATGGCCATGCCCGAGTCCCTGAGATCTCTGAATAATTGATTATAGAACAAAGGGGACTTTGCAGATGTAATTAAGATTATAGACTTTAAAATAGGGAGATTATCATGCATAATTGGGCCCAGATGAGCCCAATCTAATCATACGCACTCTTCAAAGCAGAAAATGTCCTCTGGCTGCAGCTGGAGAGCTGCAGAGGAAGAGGTAGGCAGAGAACCTGAGCTGGAGGAGGGTTTGATGCCCAGCTGCTGTTCTGGGACCTAGGTGTCCATGCACAGACCTGAGAAAGGCCTGAGGAGGCAAACACAGTCCCGGCTCCCAGCCAGCAAGAAGCAGGGAGCCCAGTCCTACACCTGCGAGGAGTTGAGCTTATATATCGAACAGCCTGAATGGGTTTGGGATCCGATTTTTCCCTCCAGAAGGGATACAGTCCTGCTGACATCTTACTTTTAGCGAAGTTGGAACTGTGTTGGGCTACTGACCTTTAGAAACTGTGAGATAATAAATTTGTGTTATTTTAAGCCACGCAATTTGCAGTAATTTGTTATGGCAGCAATATAAAACTAATAAATCACCTCATTGTGCTATTTAAAATAACACAAATACACTTACAACAGAAGCAAAGAATATGCAATATTGCTGTTGAAATTGCCACCATCAACAAAAATTAAGGTGCTTACTCATCAAACTCCTGATTTTCTGGGTTCTTCACCCCTCTCCCAGATTTCTCAATATTTTTTCTAGTGCCTCATGTTCTTCTAACCCAGTGACTTCCTATTATTGCTAAAGTTGGGCAAGGATCACCATGAGGTGAGCATGACAGCAACTACTATTTCATGACTGCTCATTATGCTCCATCATTTCACTTTCTACACACAACAACCATGTGAGGATGTCATTATTGTCATCATTTTACAGGCGAGGACACTGACATTAAAGCTCAGAGAGGCTAAGGGACTCGCCAAGGTCATACATTTGTTAACTGACTGGGAAACAGGATTCAAACCGAAAGCTGAGTTCAAGGCCCATGTTCTTAGTCATGGATCTACCGCCTCTGTAGTTAACAAGGTTTTGTCCCTTGGATTTACCTTTGCTCATAGTCTTCCTCTTGGACTGGGGAGCACGATGGTTTAAGAAACTGACCGCAGTTTCTCTTCATGAGGTGGACCGTAGTTCCCCTTCTTTGGCTGGAGCTGGGCCTGGTGACTTGCTTCTAATGAACAGAACGAGGTGTGAGTGGTGACGTGGGACTCTGATAGGCCATAAAAGGCAGTGGGAATTCTCACGTTCTCTCTTTCTTTGGGTTGCTCGCTCAGTCTGAGGGAAGCGGGTGGCCAGGTTGTGAGGAGCTCTCTGGAGAACGCCATGTGGCAAAGCCCCGAGGCCTCCGTCCCACAGCCAGTGAGAAACTGAGGCCAGCTGAGAGCCACGTCCGGAGCTTGGAGGGGACCCCAGCTCCCTGAGCCAGAGCTGCTCGCAGATTCCCGACCGGTGGAGCGACTTGTTATGCAGCAACAGAACTAATGCACGATGCCTCTTGCTATCTCCCTGTGACCCATCCTCAGAAGGAAACTCTTTCATGGAGTCACAGATATTAGGACTGAAAGGACCTCTGGAGATCAAGTAAGTCAAGCCCCTCGTGGCCACAGTGAGACAGACACGTCCACCTCATGAGAATTTTGTGAGGATTAAGTGAGGGATGGGGACAATGTGTCCAGGGCATTGAACTCAGTGCTCAATGAAGGCTGACCTCCTCCCTGTGGAGGAGAATACGAGGGCCCCAGAGCTGAGTCCTAAAAGCAATCCCCTGAAGCGTGGAGCCCAGGGTCCCCCTGCTCCTTCCCTCACCCCCACTTCTCTGCCTCTTACTCATCCACCAAATGGAGAAATGCTCCTGTGAGAGTGTGGGTGCTGTTCGAGGGGACGGGGAGAGCAGTTGACCAGGGGCTGTGCTGTGCTGAAGTCACATTTGGTCCAAAAAAGCCAAAAGTTGTCAGTGGAGAGTCTCAGGCAGTTGTGATGGCATGAAGCCTGCGTTACAGAGGGCAATGCTGGCAGTCAGGATGGGCCCGAGGGGGACCCAGAGGAGGCCGGGACACTGCGGGCAAGGACTATTAGCTGCCCAGGTCCTTTCTTTTACCCCAGTGCCTGGCACAGTCTCCTTGCTCAGAGTGACACTCCATAAATGTTTGTTGTTCCTGCCTTTAGCCACTCTGTCGCTCTGTTTCAAATATGCTTCGTCTCTCAGGTCCCATGTGCTAAGCATGCCTGGTCTTCAGAATGAAGCTCAGATATACCTGCTCCACACACAAGCATCAGCATAGGATTTCTCAGAGCCACGGAATATTTCACCTTGGACTTGCTGGGTGCCAGCCGAGCTCTTTCCCTCCCAAGATAGGCAGGAGCTCTGAGTCTTGAGCAGACCCATCTTGGGCCTTATCTCCAGGTGAACAGGGAAGACAGACCCGATTTTTCCCTGTCCCTCCTAAGTGGTAGACCTTCGTGACGGTGAGCACTGGTGTGTGGGTGCTGGCGTGGGGCAGAGAAGTGGGGCTTTGCCTGGAGATTTCACTCTGAGCCCTGGGCTATTGGTGGCCCAGACCCTCTGCAGGGGGCTTGCATCTATATGGGTTTCAGTGTCATCAGATAATGCAAAAGTCTCACAGATTCAAAACCGTCCTTGAAAAAAATCTCTGGTGTTATCATAAAACTCTATGAGTGTAAAATCCTGGACCAAGTTATGTGGCATGGATGTTAATGCAGAAGGTAATGTTCAGCAGATAGTATATAGGAATGAGTGCATATGCCTATATAATTTCACAGTATTTTAAATATGGCCTCATCCAAAGAGAAGGATCTCTAAACACAGGAATCATGCTCTTAGGGGGACCAGCTGTCCCAGTTGTCCAGAACTGTCCTAGTTTCAGTGCTGTAAGTTCTGCATCTCAGGAAACCCAGAGCCTTTGGCAAATAGGAACAGTTGGTTACCCTATGTCAGCACTGAGAGCTTCTCACATTGTCAGAGGCCCTTGGGGCCTTCCTGGGTGGGCTGGAGAGCAAGGTAGTCTGCAATTCTTTCTCCCTTTCTCTCTCTATCCTCTTACCCCCACTGCTTGTAATGGAGTTTGCATTAGTCATATAAAGTACCTTCAAGATATTGCCTAGATTCTACTGGAAAAGCAACCAAACAAGCCCCCCCCCCAAAAAAAAACAACAAAACAAAAACAAACCAACAACCCAAAACACAGTCTTTTTGAATATTGAGTCCTTAATGTTATCTGCAAAGCAGAAAATCAATGCATATGTCTGGGTTTGTGATCAGTGTGTGTGTGTGTGTGTGTGTGTGAGTGTGTGTGTAGGAGCAAGAAGCAGCCTCTGACAGGTCTCAGACATTCCCTTGTTTGTGAGGTTTACTTTACAATTACTGCCAAATGGAGCTGAGTTGGTGTGTCTTCCAGCATCCTTCAGTCAGTGCCGGGGGCACATCTCCCTGTCAGATCTTAGAGGGGACAGGGGACGGTGACTGACAGCTGCTCCCAGTGTTTGGTTGGCATTTATGATCTTGCCTCAGTTTTAATATCAGCGATGTCACCTTTGGCTCTCTGTCAGCCTTCTCCGGACAGAAGGCCACTTGGAGAGGTTTCTTCCCCCTCATCCCCTGTCTGTTGGCAACAGGGATTTGACAGGAGAGCAATGTCTGGCTGTGACAAAGAGCTTTTGTGGTGTCAGGCTGAACTACTGCCAAGTCTGAAGAGGGGGATTGGAGCAAATGGGTTCATGCATTGTTCCTGCTCTGATATCCCAAGGGCTGGTGAAGGGGATTTAAGCAAAGCAAGGAATTGGGGTCTCCCTATGAGTCTAGAAGAGGGTGAGTAGGACCAGTGCCGTGGCCAGAGACAGGGCCGAGCCAGACAGGCAGCCCTGGGAGTGCCTCCACACAGCTAATGTGTCTGCTGAGGCAACTATGAGAGCACCCAGCTGGGTTCTGCACAGGCCCAGAGCTGGCGCTCCAGCCCTTCTCTCCCCTCTTCTCTGACAAGTAGGCTCTGGCCTCCCCCAGCCCCCCCCCCCCCCCTCCCGTGGTCTGCAGTCTCACACCAGCATTATGAATGGCCTGGCAATCTAGTGATTTTGGGAGCTGGTTTGCATGTACTGAGGTACTTTCTCATTGTCTTGAGGAATGTAGGAGTAAGATCTAAAAGCTTCCTTCTGTAAATGACCTATAGGAAGCAAAGAGACAAAGGGTGGAGTAGGCCCTGACCCAGGAAGGAGGGGGAACAGCAGGTTCCAGCAGAGGAACGGTGCCTCACGTCCATGCGGTTTCTGGTACCGAGGGAAGAGGGAAATCGTTGGGATTACTCTAGCTCTGTGCTGTCTTTTGGGCCCACTCCACTTACAGCTGTGGTTAGATGCCTCCTGCAAAGCACTGCTCTTAAATTCCCATGATGCCATGTATCACTTAATATCATCAGCCTCTTCCCCCCACCCCCCAACCAAAACCTACCCAAAACACCCCATTGGCCCAGTAATCCCTGGGAAAATCTCATTTTGGCACCCAAGGCACATTTTAATTGTATTTAAATTTGTTTACTTGTTGAATGCTTGTCTGCTCTCTTACATGGAAGTCC
The DNA here is from genome assembly GCF_000147115.1 of Myotis lucifugus. Classification (NCBI taxonomy): domain Eukaryota; kingdom Metazoa; phylum Chordata; class Mammalia; order Chiroptera; family Vespertilionidae; genus Myotis; species Myotis lucifugus. The sequence continues at coordinate 1,846,802 of NW_005871094.1, read as the reverse complement.
AGTGAGAAAACTATAGCAGTTTTGCTTGGCATTGAAGCTCCAGGACCTAGCTTAATGCCTGGCTTAAAGTATGTGTTTTAAATACCACTGACCCTTGAAAAACATGGGTTTGAACTGCATGGGTCCACTTATATGTGGATGTTGTTCAATAAATACTGTAAATGTATTTTCTCTTTCTTATGATTTTTTATTTAAATATGGTTAGTATACAATCTTATATTGGTTATATTAGTTGCAAATATGCAAATAGTGATTGACATTTTTATACCTTACAATGTGACCATCTTACTAATTCTAGTAATCCTCTGTTACTGTGCAAACTTATCACAATATTATTGACAATATTATTGACTATGCAAACTTATCACAATATTATTCACCTTTTCCACCCATCTCTCCCTTCCCTCTGGTAACCATCTCTTTGGTCTCTGTTTCTATGAGTCTATTTTTGTTTTGCTTTGTTTTAGATTCCACATATAAGTGAAACCATATGGTATTTGTCCTCTGTCTGACTTATTTCACTTAGCATAGTATCTTCTAGGTCCATCCATGTTGTCACAAATGGCAAGATTTCATTCTTTTTTTATTGCTGTGTAGTATTCCATTATATATATGTACCACACTTTACCCACTGATCTATTGATACATATCTAGCTTGTTTCCCTATCTTGGCTATTGTAAATAATGTTGCAATGAACATGGGGTGCCTATATTTTTTCAAATTTGTGTTTTCATTTTAGTGGAATTGCTGGGTTGTAAGCTAAATCTATTTTTAGTTTTCTGAGGAATCTCCATAGTGGCTGCACCAATTTGCAGTCCCATCAACAGTGCACAAGAGTTCCCTTATCTCCACATCCTTGCCAACACATATTATTTGTTGACTTTTTGATAATAGTCATTCTGACTGGTATGAGGTGGTATCTCATTGTGGTTTTGATTTGCATTTCCCTGATGATTAGTGAAGTTGAGCATCTTTTCATATACCTGTTGGCCATTTGTATGGCTTCTTTGGAGAAATGTATCAGCTGTGGTTTTGATCGGATTATTTTCTTAAATAATTGAGTTGTATGAGTTCCTTATATATTTTGGGTATCAATCCCTTATTGGATATATCATATTCAAATATATTCTCCCATTCAGTAGGTTGTCTTTTATTGATGGTTTCCTTTGCTATGTAGAAGCTTTTTAGTTTAATGAGGTCCCATTTGTTTATTTTCCTTATGATTTGATTTTCTCTTGTTTATTTTATTTGTTTATTTAAAAAATTCTCCATGGATGATATTTTTTCCATTGATTTTCAGAGAGAGTGGAAAGGAGGGGGTGAGGGGGAAGAGAGAGAGAGGAGAGAGAGAGAAATATCGATGTGGGAGAGACACATGGATTGGTTGCCTCCCACACGCACCTCAACTGGGGCTAGGGATCAAACCTGCAAACTAGTATGTGCCCTTGACCGGAATCCAACCCGAGGCTCTTTCAGTTCACAGGCCGACACTAACCCCTGAGAAAAACTGGCCAGGGCTTCAGCTTATTTCATTTTAAGACTACAGTATATACTACATTTAACATGCAAAAATGTGTCAATAGACTGTTGATGTTATTGGTAAGGCTTGGTAATACAACAGCAGGCTATTAGTAGTTAAGTTTTCAGGGAGTCAAAGTTATACATGGATCTTCAACTGTGCAGGAGGTTGGTGCCCCTAACCCGTGCATTGTTCAAGGGTCCACTGTGTTTACTGAATAAAGACATGTTCTTGGTGAGGTCCTACTGTCTTTTCGTCGGGAGGCTAGCACAGCATGCTAAATGCTTGTGCCCATGTGTGAATGAATATTAAACCAAACAGGAGAGAAAAAGACTTCCTATGTTTTTTCAATCCCACTTGGTCTCTGTTAATGAGCTTAGAATCTGAGGGGAAGAGTCTGGAAGCTGTTTGCCTTTTAGGCCTCCCCTCACCCTACCCCCTTTTTCAGGCCCTTTAAATGAGCCCCCAAAGGAGCTTGTTCTGGGACAGAGGAGGAGGGAACTCCCTGAGGTAGGGTTTGGCATGTGGAGAGCAGGCTGGCCCAGGGGGATGCTTCCAGCTCATTAAAGATAATTTGCATCCAGCCCTGTGGCTGTCCCTGCAAAGGAGAGGCGTGGCAGGCTGAGTGACATCTGGAGAAAGCAGAGGACCCGGAGTAACAGGGATGAGCAGCCTGCTCCATTCTTCGGAGAGGAGAACCAGTGGGTCTGAGTTGTGGAGGGAGTGAGGCCGGCTGAGGTCACACCTGTGTGGCTCCCACTTCCAGTTACCTTTCCAGTTACGCCCTCCTCCACCCAACAGGGACAGAACCCATCTCACCGACCTCCTTGGACCCCAGCCACAGATAGAACTCCGTTACCAGCAGCTGCTCACAGGCCCCGCGGTGGGCACTTCACTCTCCCCTGGCCCTGGAAGGGCTCTGGCCCTCTTGGTGGCTGTCACAGGGTCACCACTTGTACGTGAGCTGTGCCAAAGAATGTGATCTCAGGCTGTCTGCGGCTGTCACTGAAGGCTAATCTAATGGTGGGATAAATTTAAATATGGGGCCCTTAAGCCAAAACTTCCTTCTCATCCCTTAAAAAAACAAACAAACAGGCAAGGCACCCATGGCGCATGGCTCTCCTCCTGCATTGCAGCAATTTCTGGGAATTCGCTGCCTGGATTGACAAAGTGATTCACCAAATTGGTGCTTTCACGGTGTGACTTTATCTTTGTGCTAAATCAGTGTCAAACCACATTTTGGTAACGAGGCACTGATGTGGTTTCTGAGCCATCAGAGCTGACAGGCGATTAGACCAAATGATGATTTGGGATGTTTTCTCCCAGGGGGAGGCCGTCCCTGCAGGGCTGGATGAGGTACACATGGAGGGTCTGTGAGTCATGTCTATATCTGACAGGGTGTCCTGTGTTCTGGGGAGAAGCAAGAAGTAGGATCCGGAGCCAATGTTTTTGAGTTCTTAGGAAGGGCCAGAGTCTCAGGCACTTTATGAAGATGGGTTTCGTTTGGACTGTGAATGTCCCTGATTCTCTTGGGAGCCCGGCCCCATCTGCCTGGCGTGGGAGCAGGAGGCAGAGTCTGGCCAGAAAATTGAGTTTTAAGATGTTTGGAGTGTCTGTGATTGGGAAACAACATGTTCACCTCCGAGATGACAAGAGAAGTCAGAATTCACGTGCCAACTTAGTCATGATTCGCACCAGGCCAGGGGCACAAGCATATGGTTGTGGACTTTGCAGCTGGGTGGCAGCTCCAGCGACAGTGAAGACACCGGAGTTTCTCTGCTCCAGAGCAGAGGTCCGCCAATTGGCTGGCACCAGAGCCACAGATGGCTGTCCCATCATCCCAGGCTCTGATTCAGTGGGGCTGGAGTTGGGGCTGAGCACTTACATTTCTAACAAGACCCTGATAGTGAGAAAGGGCACATAGTAAGAATAGAACCCAGCTGGCATGGCTTAGTGGTTGAGTGTTGACCTATGAACCAGGAGGTCACAGTTGGATTCCTGGTCAGGGCATATGCCTGGGTTGCAGGCTCGATCCCCATTGTGGGGCGTGCAGGAGGCAGCCAATTGATGGATGATTCTCTCTCATCATGATGTTTCTACCTGTTTCTTCCTCTCCTTTCCTCTCTGAAATTAATAAAAATATGTTGGAAAAAAAGAAGAATAGAGCCACAGTTGTTTAATAATTATTCACCTTATCAACTATACATAAGAGGTTTGCTTACAGACCCTGGGACACTGGAGGATGAAACAAGGCTGTCAAAAAGATAGGATGCCTCAATGGATCCATTACTTAGAAAAGAAACACATTTTGAGAACAGACCAAGGACAGGACACACTTGGATTTGGTTGCTGTGCCCAGACCCTGACCTTCTCCGGCAGTTTGCCTCGGGAACGCTGACCATTCTCAGGCCCAGGAACGGGCTGAGCTGTCTGTAACATCATAGAACATTAGCCACCTTGTTATCGGACTTTGAGCTCCTGAAGGCAGGACTGCAGACCCTCCCCTTCCCTTTCCCTGTTACACATGCAGCTCACAGCTGCACGTAGCTACCTTCTCCCTCACCAACTGGCGAGGGGGGTCAGAGAGCAGAATTTCCAGGGTGACCGACTGCTCTCCCATACTTCCGGCATTATTGAAACAAACTCTCATATATGATTCAACCCTGTCTCTGCTTAATTTGGCTCAAGTAGTGACAGGCGGCCTCAAACCTATTGTGTGCGGTTTCAATCCCAGGTGATGCTGCTGCTGGTCCAGGGACCTCACTCCAGAATCTCTGCTCTGAGCATCCCGAGAGAAGGAGACCAGCTCAGTGCTTGCAGAGGGCCAGGTTTTTCTGGGGAGGGCTGCTCCTTGGACTGCAGACGTGGATTGGGGGTCCTTCAGTGCCGCCATCTCCCCGCACTGTCCTTCTCTACTAAACAGGCTGCCCAGTGTTGGGACAAGAGCAGATAATCTTCTCCTGATGTTTTATAATTCAGTCCTCTCAGAAGTTTGCAAAGCTTTTTTATTTCTATTATTATTATTATTATTATTATTATTATTATTATAAAAGGAGGATCCTGGTGTTCTTGGAGACAGATACCTTTGTAGATTTGCTGTGTGCAGGGAGAGGGCTTTGAGCTGCCTCTAAAGGGAGCATCTTAGGGAGCTTTATCTCTTATGTGTCTGGGCAGGGGGGCCGGTGAACAGTCACTCTGTTCTCAAAGGTCAGGCCAAGCTGAAACCAGTTTTGCTCAGTGGATAGAGCGTTGGCCTGTGGACTAAAGGGTCCTGGGTTCGATTCCGGTCAAGGGCATGTACCTGGGTTGCAGGCACATCCCCAGTAGGAGTGTTAAATCGATAGATGGAGTAAGAGCTGCCTCTAAAGGGAGCATCTTAGGGAGCTTTATCTCTTATGTGTCTGGGCAGGGGGGCCGGTGAACAGTCACTCTGTTCTCAAAGGTCAGGCCAAGACCCCAGTGTCCAGCAGCACTGGGCCCCTGACCACTATTCTGATGCCAAATGTTTTACATCAGCACTGAGGGGAGGCTGAGGAAGGTCAGCACCAGGCACAGGGAGGCTCTTGGCAAATGTTAAATCGATAGATGGAGTAAGAGATGCAGCGGGAGGTTACATAGGGGGAGGGGGGTGTCTTCTGTTGTCATACTTAGGAGAAAACTCTCTTCTAGAAAACAAACTTGTTTTGGAGTCCTAGTTTTGTAAATTGACCCTACGAGACAGAGGGATGAAGGTGATTGCCATGGGCACAGGCTCCACCGTTCTAAGCCTCCTTTATAAACCGGGCATAATGAGAGTCTCTCCTTGAAGGCGGGAGGTCCCTTGGATGTTTGGCCCCAGGCATGGCATGTGGCTAGCGCTCCATAGCTAGTGGCTGCTCCGCTCTGGATTTACAACCCTACACAGGCCTTACTGTGCGGCGGCCCAGTTCCTGGGAACTGAGGCAGATGTGGGTAGGCAGCAGGTTCTGATTATTTACTGGAACCTGAGCAGCCACCTGGGTGAGGTTTTGAGGCTGAAGCTACTGTGCAGGCCACTGCTGGTCCCTAGGGAAAAGCCAGGCGTTGCCTTCACAGAGCTCAGAGATGCAGCCCATTCCTCCCAGTCCTCCCTCCGGCCTCACTCACATGTGATGCCTTTGGGGCAAGCTCCCCTGGCTGGGGGGAAGGTCAATGTGAGGTCATGATGGACTACCTCCAGCTAGCCACGCCGGCCACTGCCCACATCCTCCTCTCGGCTCCCACTGAAGAACTGAAGGGTCGTGGAGATCCCAGAGCCTGGTGACTAAGGGTAGGTGGGCAGGCCAGTGGGTCCTGTGGTCCTGATTTGCCATTTGACAGCTTTCTGCTCTAGGTACTCACTGTCTCAGGGGGCCCCTTCCCAGCTCTGCGCTCTGGATCCTTTCAGATCTCAACCCAATGAATTTCACTTCCAAATTGTTCTCTCGTCTCAGGCTTTCAGTTTCTTTTCTGCAGTCTTTTCTCTTCCTTCCTTCCTTCCTTCCTTCCTTCCTTCCTTCCTTCCTTCCTCCCTCCCTCCCTCCCTCCCTCCCTCTCTTTCTTCTTCTTCTTCTTCTTCTTCTTCTTCTTCTTCTTCTTCTTCTTCTTCTTCTTCTTCTTCTCTCTCTCTCTCTCTCTCTCTCTCTCTCTCTCTCTCTCTTTCTTTCTTTCTTTTTTTCAACAGTAATTACTGAGTGCTTGCTCTCAATGCAACAACCGGCTGATCAAGGCTATGTGGTGAGTGAGGCCAGGGCCTACGTGTCAGATGCATGGAAGCACGCAGATGGCGGTGACTACAGTGGGTCTCTGGCCCTCAGTGGGCCCACATGTTCCTAAGGCCTTGGTGGCAGTGGCCGGGGGCTCAGCTTAGGTGCCCAAGTATGATAGTTGCTGGCTCTCCCCACATACGGCAGAGGGCCAGACAGGCACTGCCTTTGGCAAGAAGGCAATGCTGCTTCACGCAGAAGACTCGATGATGAGCTCACTCTGGCTTCTTTTCGGGTACTGCACATTTGAGTGGGAGACTGTTTCTCTGAAAACAAAATTACCTTCACCGTTTTCCACACAGGGAATGGCAAACACCGGGCCTGTGAGTGAGTCTCGGGCGTGTGGATGGATGTGCAGGGCACCAGAGCCTCGCAGCCTTGAGAGCTAGTGCACTCTTCCCGCTGATCCCCCGGGCTCTGCCTGGCATTGTCCAAATTGGCCAGATGCCCAGCTGGAGCCATCAGCAAGTGCTGTCTTTAGTCTTCTTTCCAAAGGACCAGCATGGACATTTTAGAATCGCCTGGGGGTGGTAAGGGCATGAGCAAACTGAGGCCTCCGATGTTTGATACACAGCTGACTCATCCCCCTCCCCCCCAGAGACATTCTTCATAGGGACATGTGCTTGTGAATGACATGGGGCAGAGGAGAGGGAGAGACCCGGGCATGCCTGCACTCACTCATCCATGTGTTTACTCATTCACCTCCAAAACACGTGTTGAGCCCCTGGCACTCTCTTAGGCACCGGGATATTGACATGAACAATAGTCTGAAAGCAAGCACTGGTTGACATCCTTGGAAAGCTCGCCATCAAGGTGAACCTGTAAGAACCTTGTTGACAGCCCCTCTGTTAACTTTGAGAGCCAACACTGTCTTTTGGGGACCCCACCCCATAAGATGCTTGGAATCAGGAATGTTCAAGGTGCCTCCATTAAAATTTTTCCACTCAGTTGACCAGAGTTGGGTGCTCGGAAACCTGGGTTGTGAGTTTAATCCCCAGAGATAACAGGTAACCGATCAAAGAGAGGAAGCCATTCACAGGCAGACATCCTGCAAATTATGTCCTTGATTCAGGGAAATGAGGCTCAGGGTAGCCCAACACACTCCCAGAAAACAAACAACTCAGGTGGAAGTTACAGATATGATTCGAAGGTCTAGAATGAGGCCTATCCAGGGAAATGGCAAATCCAAGAGGCCTTACAAAATGATGTTGGTATTGATGACCTCCCCAAAGTAGAGAATATGCTCCAGCCTTATGAGTGACCTCCCCAAGGTCAAAGGCCTGCCCCTAGCCTTATGGACTCAAAGCTTGATTCAATCAATACCACGAGGACAGGTCTAATGCTTGAGAAAGATTTGCTGTAACCAAATGTTTAGGCTTGTGGAGCGAATGAGAATTCCATCTTCTTCATTTATACTGAAAAACACAACTGTAATTGTCTATACCTGTCTGTTCCTATAGAACAATTTTCAAGCCAATTGTCAACAATAGATTAATTGGTGATCTTGGAATCAAAACAAAGGGAACTAGTTAGATAGTTTTGCTGTTTACTTGCCTTAAGCTGTGCGAGCCTGATCAATCACAGCCATTAGTGGAATATGGAGCGACTAGCATGGATGAACTTGAAGTGGCCAGGGCATCACTCTTGAGCACAGCTTGGGCGGAGGCTGCCAGCTGCACTTCTGATAACATGTTCTTTCTTCATCGATGCTTCTAGCTTCAGTCTAGTCTTGCAGGTTTAGGAGTCATTCTATCATTTGGACTGTCTCTACTGAGGTCCTTCTTGCATAGAACTTAGGGTTTAACAGGACAATCTGATATCCCCTGGAGCCTTTTGTTGTCCCCATGTACTGACAAGTAATATTAAGTGTCATCCTCAAGCACAAAGACCAGCCCATTGGTCACCGTTGTTTCAAAAATAATATTTTATTTTTCAGCTACAGTTGACATATGACATTGTTAGCTTCAGGTGTACAACAAAGTGATTAGACATTCTATAACTTGCACAGTGATCACCCTGATTAGCCTAGTACCCACCTGGCCCCATACATAGTTATTATAAGATTATGGACTACAGTCCCTGTGCTGTATTTTACATCCCTGTGCCTGTTTTTATAACTGGCAATTTGCTCATCTTAATCCCTTCCCCCTTTTCACCCATTCCCCAACCCCCCTCCCATCTGGCAACCATGACAATGTTCTGAGGAGGGTCTGAGTAGAACTGAGGCCTCATAGCTCGGGTTGGGACATCCCCTCTCCTCTGCTGCCCTGGACTAGGATTTACACTATTGACTCCCCTGGTTCTCAGGTCTTCACACTCAGACTGAATCTTACCACCAGCTTCCCTGGTCTCCAGCCTGTGGATGGCACATGGTGGGACTTCTCCGCCACCATAACTGCAATTATGGAGGTGGATGCAGACACACCTAGTAATTAGGCCTCGACACGGCTCACTCGCTGTGCAACCTTAGGGAAACCTTGGAACCATTGTGTGCCAGGCACTGTGGTAGAAGCCAGAGATATATTTTTGAAACGGATACGCATATACCCTGCCCTCAAGGAATTGTAATCAACTACAAATATCTGTAAACTAAGGTTATGACGAAAGATGTTCTGGGGGCAGTGGGAACACGCAGGACGGTTTGCTCTCTGAGTGTAACTTGCTCCTTTCCGGCTCAGAACCTTTCACACTGGGGTTCCCGGATCTGGAATAGTCTCCACACCCAATCGCCCTGACGAGTGGACTTTTATTTATCCTTTAGATTTTGTGAAGATTTTTCTGATCACAGCTCTGAGAGCTCGTCACAATTTATAATTATATGTAATATATTGTGATTCTTTGATTAACGTCTGTCTTCTCTACTCATTTGAAAACTTCCTGGAGGCAGACAGCATGTGTAATTTTGTTCGCTTTTGTATTCCTGGTGACGAACAGGGTCTGGAACATAATAGGCGCTCCATGAATATTTGTTGCGTGAACCAATGATAACATGCCGAGTGCAGTCTGGTGAAGGAGAGCTTGGGTTTGGGGGCTGGAGGAGTGCACGGTGGTGAGGGCAAGTGTGGTTTCTCTGAGGAGCTGTCAATGGTCATGAATGGAGACCTATTGGGGTGGGGTGCGTATTATGCAGTGAACAGGGACCAGATCGGGGAGCTACGTGCGCGCCGTGTAATAGAACCTGAACTTTATCTTGAGAGCAATGGGAAGCCATCTGCAGGTTTGCAGGTAGCGGAGTAGTGTTATCTGATTGGCTGCCTTCAGTTGCACAAGGAGAGCAGGCTGGAGAGGGTGAGAGCAAGGCCAGAGGGAAGGAGACCGGCTAACGCCCTGCTGTAATCTGGGACCGGTGGTTCTCAGCCTTGCTAAACGAGAGAATCGAGAATCACCTGGAGGAGCTTTTAAAAGTTCTGGTTCCTCGGCCCCACCTGGCCCCACTAAATCAGAGTCTTTGGGGCTGGAGTCTGGGCCTCAGTAATGAAAGCCCCCGGGTGATTCCAACAGGAGGTCAAGGCTGAGAGCCATGGATCTGTCGCTACAGAATGGTGGCCGGAATCAGGGAGGTAGCAGTGGCCGTGCAGTGTATCCTAGGAGCCAGCTCTCACAGGAGGGTGAGCTCTGGCCCTGCAGGAGAGGGGGAAGCCCTTTTTCCCTGTCCTCCACTCCCTCAAAGGAAGAGTTGACTCATGTTCAAGGCCACCTGGGCTCTGGCATCTTCTGTCTGCTTCCCAGGCTTCTGAACCCCTCTGTGCCCCCTTGTGCCACTTCCTCTCCTGCCTCTTGACAACTCACCTGGCTCATGACTCCTGCTTCCACCAGCAACACTAATGTAGCCGATACCTTGGCCAGCTCACCCATCCTCACCACAGCCTGTCCCTACAATTTGCTGAGCAAATGAACGCAAACTCTGCAGGCGCAGACACTGGGTCGCCCTCTCCCACAAGGACCATTCCGGGACTCAGCCTGTCAAGAGCACAGGGCTTACTCCCGCTACGCGTTGGCTTAAACGGAACAAGACTGGATAAGATATCAGACAGACCCTTTAAAGAAACTCATTAATTTAAAAAATTATTTTTTTCAAGACCTGTTCTGACTTAAGCCTGATGCTGTGGCTGGGCCCTTAGGCTCCTGCGCTTGGCTTCCCTCAGGCACGCTTTCATCTCCGAAGAGCAAGGATACCTGCCCGGCCCTGTGCTGTTTCCTTGTAGGAAGACCTGAATTCCCGCCTGGGTATTCTCTTTGGAACAGTAATTTCCGGTAAGCCCACGTGTTCTGGAGAGGAAGCCAGTCAGCCTGAATCGATGTGTTTATGGGGCTTCTATTGTGTGCTCAGGACTGAGTGAGAGAATCCAGAAAATGAGAGGGTCACCCCCCCGGGACTCGGTTTATCTGACTTGCATTCGATGGCCACCTGAGGGCAGAATAGGTCACGCCCCGGGTGTGTATGGGAATTTCATAAGCCTGCTGGCATTTCTTTCTCGTCTTGGTTGTGATCATCTCAGCCTTTATTTCCCCCCATGCACAGATCCCCAAGCTTTTCAATTTTCCTGCAGAGGCTGCAGTTCCCATGGTGGCCACGGCAGGGCGCCCTTGGGAGTGCAGGCTGCCAGCCAGCCAGCCACCGCCTGGGGGAGCAGATGGGCACTGAGTCCCTGCAGTCTGGGCCTGTTTGGCCTGGGGGTGGGAGTGGGGGCCTGTGGGGAAGGGACAGGAGCTGTGGTGGGAGGCTGTGTGTCTGGTGTCTGGTGTCTGGTAGGCTGGCGGGTGCCAGGGGGGCCTCAACAGCACACAGTCAGGGTTCCAGGGAGCCAGGCAACTGAGGTGTGTTGTGGGAGGCTCATGGCAGCAATTATTAACCAAAGGATGTCATCTATCCTTTCCTTCCTTCATTGTAGCCTTCTGTTTCCCAGCTGTTTTCAAACAGATTCTCCAAGTGAACCTCAAAATGCATGCACCAGGGAGCCACCCTCCTTCCTGTTCCCCAATCAGCTGGCTTTATAAAGTCCTGTCAACTCTATGGCAGGCATGGACAGTCTGCCCCACTGACTCTGTTTGTTCATATCCTCATGAACCCTTTCAGGAAACATTTTAAGATCCAGGCACATGTCCCTTCACCTGGAGGGCTGCCCATGGTCAGAAAGGTGCTTAGGGCTTTGGTAGTGTGACCCACCTCCAGGGGGCAGTGCACACGGAGACCCGGGCTGGGGGTCATAAGGATGCTCTCAGCTCCAGCCCATCGCATGGGGCCATTGTCACTCTGCCCGGTGATGTCAAAGCTTCCGCTCATGTGGGGGCAACAAAGTCAAGACTGTTTTCTGAAGAGATGAACGTGGCTGCTGGCCTGGGCGGCTCCTTATTTTGCCTGGAGCTGTGGGCCCAAGAATGCAGGTACCTCAGCCCCGAGGAGGCTGCACCGCAGTGGCGGAGGCCCGGGAAGGCGCCCGCGGTGCCCGGTCCTGCGGCTGGAGGCCCAGAGCCGCTGCCTGCCTCACCCACACTCAGGTGGCACCTTCTCACTTGGTGTCTCCCTCAGCTTTTCCTGTGTGAGGAGGGAGCTGCGACCCTAACTGCTATCAGGAGTCTTGTCCCCGATTTTCCCCAGGAAACAAGGGGTGAGGGGAGGCTGAGCCAGGGAAAGCAATTCCTTTCTCAAGCTCCCACTAAGCTGTGTTCACGGTCCCCACCGCAGACTATTCTAATCTTGTAAACGGTAATGATGTGTGTGGGGGCAATTTTGTTGTTTACTGAAGCAGGTGAGTGATAATTGCAGAGAAAGGAGGGAGCGGAAGGCTTTTCCCACATCCTGCACTTCTCGCCTTCGCTCTCTATGCTAATGTGGTCTCGGGCTGCTGTGTCTTGTGCGTTAGGATGACAGACCTGGACAGGGAGCACAGCAGGGGAGGACGAAAGGAAGGGGAGCGAACCGGAGGCCTGGACCCCCTCCCACCAAGGAAAGTAAATGGGGTTGGACAGTCACAGGGCTGGCTGACTCCCCCCTGGGTGCGGTCAGCCTGTTCCAGGGGAGGGAGGGTGGCTATGCAAATACCCCTCTGCCCACAAGATGGGGTGCGGGTTGTGCAGGCAGCCTTCCGAAATGCAGCCACGATGGAAAGTTCCTTCGTGTCAGATCCAAGTGCATCCTGATGCAGCATAAAAAGGATGAAGGTAGACAAAATGGAACGAATAGAAAGTTATTTTATTTAACCTTCTTAGGTTTATCTGTCCACTTCTGTGGGGACTACAGGTCATGAAACATTTATTCTGCTTGAACTATCAGCACATATTTCTCTTTAATAATGTATATCCCTTAAATCAGCCTTTTGTCACAGATATAGAATCTATTGAATGCCCAGTGTATGTAGGAGCCAGGGCTGGGAAGTCAGGGTGCAATTTATGGTTGTGTTGGTTGAGATAAAACACAGGATGCTTTAAATGCACTGAAACAAATGTTAAAATGTTATAGATGATGTCATGGCTTTGTGGACACGACTGCAAAGCAGGCTGGGACATGAAGAGGTGGAGTCAGTGGGCGGTCCAGGGGAAGACACCCAGAGGTGAGCAGGACTTGGTCTCAGGAGGTGGTTCACCCACAATAGGGCCCCATCAGCTGGGCATAACTTTATATGCAAAGGTCTTCCTTTCTTAACCAGGTCACCACGGCCTCCACAGCGGGAGTTTCCTTTTGTGATTCCCTCATTACACTGAGTGCTGAGCCCAGGCCGAGCACGAGGGCTGGTTTGCTTATTTTAACACATTGCAACATAAATACAGTTTGTCGCTGATCATGGTTATAAGGCTCCTTTGAAATAAATGTTTCTCAACAAGGATATGCTTAGAGAAATCATGGGCCATATGCAGTAACACAATATAAACCGTTAAAAACAAGGTCAATTTGCATGTCTTGATTTGAAAAATTGTTTAGGACATTGTTAAGCAAAAACAGGCAGTTCTAGAACAGTCTTTTCATTTGATCTCATTTTGTAAAAATAACAAAATAAATTTATTTGTTGGTAGATAGGTTTATATATGTTTAGGAAAAGGTCTGAAAGGTTTACATAAAATTATTCAGTGTTGTCTTTTCCCAGGAGTGGGGTTTTTAGTTTCTCATTCATTCATTCATTTATTCATTTATTACATAGTGACAGGTGTCTCAATTTACTTGGTGTAATATGTATTATATATTGGTATATCGGCAAAGGTGGACTTAAAATTATGAGTGTGAAATATATTCACTATGTCAAAATCATCTGCCTAGAATTTCTACCATTGTCTCTCCCTATCTCAATATCACAGTATATGTACTTAGAATATAAATGAAATAACGTTATTATTTGGTAAAATGTTAAGTGAATATCGCATCCTTTAGCTCCCACTGTTTTCTGACATGTAAATGGATGTACCGAGTTGTCACAGAGCTGCTTCTTTAATAACAGAAGCCAGTGCATTCATAAATCTTTGGAAAACGCACAAGTAGCAGGAAACAAACCAGTTTTGATTTATGTAAGATATGCAAAGATAAAACAGCAAAAGACTGAGTGAAGAAAGAAAGCAGCTGTGGGCTGTAATATTTTATAAGCTCACTATGCAAAAAAAGACAGTTCTGGGTAAGTAATATACCTGTATAAATAAGCTGTTTGCATTTCCTATAATCCTGTTTTTGTTTGTTAGATATTTTTGGTGAGATATCTATGTAAACTTGCTAAGTGCTTATGCAAATACATATGTAATTTGTACATATACACATATGTATTTTAAGTAATATATATATATAAGTAGTGTATATATGTATTGTGTATATATAGTGTATATATACACAATTGTTAAGTAGTATATATATAGTGTATATATATACTACTTAACAAGGACATGCTTAAATAAGTCATGGGCCATATGCAATAAAATATATATGTATATATATTTATATATGAATTTAAATGTATTCTAATTAGCATTGTAATAATGAAAAACTTGAAATAGCTCAAATGTTTTATATGCGCATGTATTCTCTGTGCACATATCTCTATATCTATACATGAATATATGCACAGAAGACAATGTGGTATCTACAGCAACCTCTATCCACTGAGCCAAACCAGTTAGGGCGGATTTTATTTCTTAATGACCATTTTAGTGGCCTGAAGTGCCTGATTTTTCTATAGTGTGCATATTTGCTTTTATAATAGGAAACATTTATTTTAAGGGTGAAAAATAAAAAGATGTTACATCAATGGTGACCTTACCCAGAGATGTTTCTGAGCAGTAATAGCAGGGGCAGAAGCTGGATGGCTGTGGGAGATGATGAAGCAGAGGCAGGGAGCAGGGAAAATTTCTTTAATAATCTCCAGTGAGGGTGAGGCAAAAGATAACACGAGACTAGAAGTTGATGTAGAGTTAAAGGGAGGTTTATGCTTCTTTCTACGCATGCCCATCTGTCCATCTGTGAAACATTACACTCATGCTGAGTTTTCCTAAAAGCAGTCTTACTTTCATTTTCCACTGTCCCTTTAAATCTGAGCTAGGAATTGGTCATTTCTCTGGTTCCTCTTATGTAAACGAAAGTCCTGAATCACGTTAGGTCACAGTCTCAATCTCAGTTACTTTAGAATGTTCGCTGTGAGATAATAATCAATGCTTGGAACGGGTTTAATGCTCCCCCCTCCCAGCTGGCCCCTTGCTGTGCTGGTGGGGCTGACATGGGCCTCCTTATCCCTACCCCTCCCACCCCCAACCTTTCTCCGTTTTCCCTGCTTGTAACTGTGCTTTTGCCACCAGGTCAGAAGCAGGAGTGGGTATGAGAGGTGAGGTGGGCTCCATGGGTTCCTTGAAGGCTCAGTTGGTTGGCCCTTCCCACTGAAACTGTTTTTTGTTGTTGTTGTTAATCTTCACCTGAGGATATTTTTCCATTGAGTGGTAGAGAGGGTGGAAGGGAGAGGAAGAGACAGAGAGAAACATATATGTGAGAGAGATACATCGATTGGTTGCCTACCACATACGCCCTGACCAGGGCCGGGGATCAAGCCAGCAACTGAGGTATGTGCCCTTGACCAGAATCAAATCTGGGACCCTTCAGTCCATGGGCTGATGCTCTATTCACTGAGCCACACCAGCCTGGGCCCATTGCAACTCTTTAGCTGGCCTTGTTGCCCTGATCCACCCTGAGTTCTGCCCTCAAACCTACCCACCTACCCCAGGGCTGCTAATACTGTTACTTCTGGGGTCTTCTTTTCCCGGTAGCCTCTCCCCAAGCAGATTCTTACATTCGGACCCTAGGAGTGAAGGTACCTCCCAGACTCAGCCCTCCACCCTGCTCTCTGCCACAGGCTAGTCTGACTTCTCAGGCCTGAGCCAGGTCCCAGGAAAACACATCACTCTCTCCAATGGTCCCATTAAAGTTTCCTCACTGGGCTTGAGGAGAAAGCAGACATCCCATCATTTGTCCATCCTCGGGGGATGAGACCCAGAGCATTCTCATGGTTCTACTCAAAAATCCTTACAACCCTCACTCCCTTGACCCTTTTTATCCTCCAAGTGAGTGAGGGAATTTCAAAGTTGTAATAATGGTTCTTGGTTACTCTGCTTTGACATTTCACATGCATTCAGCACACCTTTGGAGTGTGGTCTTCATTATATCCAGGTGCTTCAGTCCCAACTTCTAATTTCCCAGTTTGTTATATACAAACTAGAGGCCCAGTGCACAAAATTCATGCACAGACAGGGCCCCTAGGCCTGGCAGGCGATCAGGGCTGATCTGTGGGGCAACTGGCAGGGCGATCAGGGGCCCCCGCTCACACCTGCCTTGGCTGGCCTGGCGCCACCCGCTCGCCGGCCCCACTCCCCACTGGCACCGCCAGTCGGAGCCTGCGGTCTGGGGACAGCTCCTGTGTTGAGTGTCTGTCCCCTAGTGGTCAGTGTGTGTCATAGCGACTGGTTGTTCCGCTGTTCAGTCGATTTGCGTATTAGGGTTTTAGATAGATAGATGGTGATGAGCCAGAGCGAACACAGAGGGAGGGGCCAGAGCTACAGGAAAGAGGCCAATGGGGTTGAGGTCCAAAGCCTTGATGGGGACCTGGTCTCGAGGGAAGGAGGGGCCTCTTCCCCATTGTGACAGGAGGGAAGGGGATTAGTGGAGGCGCTGGAAGAGTTGACAGACCTCCCTCCCATCTGATGATTTCTATTATCTTCAGGAAATAGGGGGTCAGAGGTTTACTGAAGCACAGTGGGGAGGAAAACTCTTGATTGATGGGTCTGCCTCACTTGTATGATGGAATTTGAGGCATTTCCAGTCCAGCTTTAAGTTGTAAAACCCACTCCAATGGTGTAGGCCAGTGGTCGGCAAACCGTGGCTCGCGAGCCACATGCGGCTCTTTGGCCCCTTGAGTGTGGCTCTTCCACAAAATACCACGTTTGGGCATGTATGTACAGTACGATTGAAACTTCGTGGCCCATGCGCAGAAGTTGGTTTTCGGCCTGGGTGAAACAAGTATACAAGACGAGTGTGGATGGGAGAGTTGGAAGGGGTCGACCCCAGCGAACTTACCTCAATCAGATTGAGGACGTTTTTAGCAAAGGCCAGCTTAGGAGTACCCTAATTAAGTTAATAACAATGTACCTACCTATATAGTTTAAGTTTAAAAAATTTGGCTCTCAAAAGAAATTTCAATTGTTGTACTGTTGATATTTGGCTCTGTTGACTAATGAGTTTGCCGACCACTGGTGTAGGCTGCTGAGAGGGCCGAAGGGGTCCTCCTGCGTATGGAGGAGTCTAGGTCAACACTTCCCCTGGGTTAGCACTTCCTGTCGCTGTCAGGGGAGGGAAGGGAGACATATACCAAAGAAGGAAGGGTATTGCCCGACAAAGGAGGAGCAGAAAGCCCAGAGCTTAGCCCAACTCCCTGGTGTAGAGAGGAAACATTTTATCTTTGCAAATAGACTCAAAGTTCAGGTTTGAAAGTCCTGAGTCACAAACCCCCCATCTGTACACTACCCAGCACCCCGCTGAATCCGACAGTTCCAAAGAGGAGGATGATAAGAAAAATAAGTCCTAATGGCCTGCAATTACTGACAGGTTTTGGGAACTGGTGGGAGGGAAGGATGAAGTCCTCTGAGTGTATTCAACCTCAGAATCCACAGTCTCAGAACCTGCAATTTGCTCAGACCTGCGGAAACACTCCCGATATTGTTGCGGGGGTGGGGGGTGGAGGGGGCATAACCGTGTTTGATGATGAAACTTTTAGATGTCTCAAACACCATTCTTGCTATCGAATGGTAAGGGTGACTGGGACTTTATTATTAGGTTGGTATGGATAACCAAGCGCCATAACAACTCCTTTAACTGTAGGAGATCAAAAGATGAGAACTGAAACTAATATTTTGGTGGTAACGCAAGACCAGGGGAAGAGGGAAGAGAAAGAGAAAGTGGAGCATAAGAAATTCCCTCAAAGCTAAATGGCTACACACAACCAGGGGGGATTAATGGAAATGAATGAGCTACAACTTTAAGCAGGAACAGCATTGGCTTAAAAAAAAAAATCAGATGGGCACACTCTGCTCAGCCTAAGTGAAGGCTCGTCTTATTACTATGGGTCTCCCGAGGATGGACACTTTAAATTGCTCCCAAGTCTTTCAGGGAATGCTATGGGGCTATGTTGGGCCAGGTATTTATTGGGCCACTGAGAAGCCCCTTTGAATGTGCGGGAAAATGAAAATGAACGTCTGAAGTGGAACTTGGCTTTTTCTTCAGAACTCCCAGTCCTGTTGGAGAGACAGGTGGGGCGGGCCCCTGGCATCCTGGTGCTGAGTGTGTGGGTGTGATCTGCGCGCAGTTTTCTCTAAAAGGGAGAAACATCTTTAGTCTGAACAAAGTGAAATGTGTTCTAGTGACTTTTAAAAGTGTCTCCACCCAGAAGGGCAACACCTTACAGGCCGTGGAAACAAAGGAAGGATACAGATTTCGTCAATGGGGATCAAAGCTTTTTGATTGCAATCCCGTTGAAATCTCCAGTGCTCATTATTGCCTGGATTTCCTGAGCCGGGGCTTCTGAAGTCGGGCTGGCTGGAGTGTGAGACGCTCCATTTGAATGTTGCAAAACCTCCCCAATCACCACAAAGGCAACTGTTTATCTCAGTCCTCGCTGAAAACACCTGCTTACTCACAGTTCTGAGGCCTGTGATTGAGCGTCTAACACCTGGCTGATGAGGCTGCTGTTTGCCCACGTTTTGAAATGCAATTTTACTACTACTTAGCATGTCGTTCCTTGTGGCAATGGATTAAGTGGATTGGATGCATCAGAACTCTTGTCGTTCTAAAAAAAATTAACCATTACAGATTAATAGCTTGTTTTCATTAAAGAGAAAATGAACTGGAACATTCTGACACTTGGATGCAGCATTGCTCTTTACGATGGGGCTGCAAAGTGTGTAACAAGGAACACCTGCCTTGAATTCCTACTCTAGACCTATGAGTCAGCATCTCTCCCCGTGGGGTCCATGGCTGGCATCTTGAACTAGCTCCCAGAGAGCTGAAAAATGCTCTTTAAGAGAAGGCCACTTTCAGTTGGATCCTGGAGTAGAATGGGCAGCTCCCTGGGTAGAAACCTCTGGTTTATACCTGTGAAATCTGTGTGCGATTTACAGGTTTGGGTTAGTCCTTGGGGGATCCCTGAGCATGTGTGTGAGCACGCACCTCTCTCCTGGCTGGGTAGTGAGCCACAGGTCTGAGAGGCGGGGACATGTGCCCCGAAGACCGTGATCAGTACCCACGTTCCCCCATTCATTTTACAAATGAAAAAATGGAGGCCCAGAAAGGTGAAAGGGTGGACTGAAGGTCATGTAATACCGAGTTGAGGCCAGAACCCATCACTCTTCTCCGATGTCACTGAAGTGAGGACTCTAAGAGGCCAGCTCCCTCCAGGACCCGTCTCCATCCTTTCCCCCTGCTTGTGCCCAGGCTGGCCTGCTGGCTTCTTTCTGGGCTTGGCCAGCAGAAAGCACCCCGAGAAGGGAGGGGGAGG
Source organism: Myotis lucifugus (assembly GCF_000147115.1). Classification (NCBI taxonomy): domain Eukaryota; kingdom Metazoa; phylum Chordata; class Mammalia; order Chiroptera; family Vespertilionidae; genus Myotis; species Myotis lucifugus. The sequence goes on along the minus strand of NW_005871094.1, from coordinate 1,827,512 downwards.
AGGAGCCACCCGGCGGACATTGGTGAGCTCACTTGAGGGCACCATATTGGTTCAGAGAGTGGAAGAGCATGACTGACCACCCTAGTTTGCCAGGACTGAAGGATCTCCCAGGACACAGCACTTTCTGCTTAACCCCAGGCATTCCAGGCAACCTGAAGTGGGCGTGTTGGGGGGTGGGGAAGGAGGGGGGGCTCCTTTAATTAGACTCAGGACCATGGTTAGTAACCATAGCAGTGTAGTTGCTGTTGCTCTTTAAAAAGAGCAACTTTATCATTTATTTTATTTTAAAAAAGAGATAATAGTGACACAAAATGAAAACATTTTAAAGGGGCATGTTGATAAGTAAGTCTTTCTTCACTCTTGGCCTCTATCAGTTATTTTCTTCAAAGGCAAGCTATGACCACGTTCTGAGTGTATCCTTCCAAAGATATTTTATACACAGTGAGGTGTATCATATATTATCTAACATCCAAATAGTAACATACTAGGTACAGTGTTTGTCACCTTTATTTTTAGCTTAACAGGATATCTTTGAGATTGTTCAACAACAGGTAATAAAGAGCTGCCATGTTCTTTTTAGTGGTTATGTAGGTAGTACTCCTGTCTGGGTTTATTATCATTTATAGTTTAGCAAGCCACCTATTAATAGATCTCGAGTTTGCTTCTAATTCAGTGCCATTATTAATACAAACAATGCTGCAATGAAAATCCTGGAGCATTTAGGTCAAAGAGGATGTCCATTTAAAGCCATGAAAGTCAACGTCAAACTGGCTGTGTATATGCCCAGACGTCATGGCTCAGTGGTTGAGCATCGACCTATGAACCAGGAGGTCATGGTTCAATTCCTGGTTGGGAGCACATGCCCAGATTTCTGGCTCGATCCCCAGTAGGGGCATTCAGGAGGCAGTTGATCACTGATTCTCTCTCATCATTGATGTTTCTACCTCTCTCTCCCTTCCTCTCCGAAATCAATAATAATAATAATAATTATATATATATATATATATATATATATATATATATATATATATATTCAATTGGCTTTGTAGAGGAGAACCACTGGGCACTCCTCCCAGTAGTATAGAAAAGTACCCAGTTCCCTGCAGCCCTGCTGGAAGTATCCTTTCATTCAGCTCTGGTCAAGGGTTGGTTAAGCAAGTCCCAATTTTTGCTACTAAATCAGATCTTCTCTCATTTTGCTTCCTAACTGGTCTCTCCCCAGTTACAGAGACAAAACTATTCTTTAGCCAGAGCCATTTCCTGCCTTTTTAGCTGCTTTTGCTGAGTCAACTCATTAGCTTTAATTGTCTTCAAAGTGATCCCCAGCTGTGTCATTCTTTCTGGCCCAGCAGAGCTATGGGAAATGCTGTCAAAGCCCAGGGTGTGTCTGGAGGGAGAGAGAAGTCTGTACAACCAGCAGCCAGAGTTGGCAACTGGAGAATCAATCAGCCTTTTTTAAGACCCGAAAATAGGTCAAATCCACAAAGTCAGCGAGGAGCTGGAGAGCTTCATGCCGGGCAGTCATACCAGCGTCCAGACTTCACCCTTCTAATATCCAGATGATGTGTGAATGCACATCTTTGTAGACAGGTCAATGTCCTGATCCAAATATCCACCATCACGACCTCCCATCTCCAAATATTTTGAACATGTGGACAAATAGATGTGATCCCCTCCATCTTCCCCCAGCCAGTAGTATGCTGGGGTTGGCTTATATCATTTGAGAGCTGATTGCTAAATTTTTAGGAATTCTGTGAGCTGGTGGTTAAATATAGCCATTATTGAAAATTATGTAAGTTTACAAATAAGTGTATTTATTAAAAACAGAGGTTATAAATACTCAAAACACATCAATCTAAATATTATGCATTTTACTTTTGTGTTTGAGTTTTTTGCATCTGTTGTATCTACATGGTGGAAACTCTATGTAATGGTGTGCTACTCTGTGTCTATTCTCAACTAGTGGTTGGTATCGTTTCTTTGGTTGCTTAAAATCAGCCATGTTGGGAGTATTTACACCAAGGAAATTGGCAAAATGCTATAGATCAGTGCTTGATTTATTGTTTGGTTGTCTAGACTTAAGAAAGTGAAGGAAAAAATATTAATGCAGATTAAATCCCGAAGTCCGTCATGCCTAGAGCAGAAGGTGAATGAGGACTTGATAGTTTATACAAAAGTAAGTTATTCAGTAGATCTTATCATATTTCATGGCAATAAATTTATTGGGAAAACAGTAGCATGAGATACAACTCCATATGTCCAATCATGGTTGAATCACAATCATAGTGTGACTACTGAGACCAGGCTTTAGAAATTTAAAATGGAACTGCCTTATGATCCAGCAATTCCACATTTGGGAATATATCTGAAGAAATCCAAAACACTAATTCAAAAGAATATATGCACCCCTATGTTTATTGAAGCATTATTTACAATGGCCAAGATATGGAAATAACCCAAGTGCCCCATCAACAGATGAGTGGATAAAAAAGTTGTGGAACTTCTACATAATGAAATACTCGGCCATAAAAAAGAATGAACTCTCATCTTTTGAGACAGCATCGATGGAGCTAGAGGGTGTTATGCTAAGTGAAATAAGTCAGACAGAGAAAGACAAATATGATATGATTTCACTTATATGTGGAATCTAAAGAACAAAATAAACAAGCAAACAAATAGAAATAGTCACATAGATACAGAGAATAGACTGTTTTTAGAGGGGAAGGGTGTTTTGTTGGAGACTGGATGAAAAAGGAGAAGGGATTAAGAAGTACAAATTGGTAGTTACAGAATAGTCACTGAGAGGTAAATTATAGCTTAGGGAATATAGTCAATAATCCTATGTAATAAAAGGCTAATATGCAAATTGTCCCCTTGAGAGTTGGACTGACTGGGAGTTTGACTGCTCGCTATGACGTGAGCTGACCACCAGGGGGCGGCACGGAATGAAGGAAGGCCTTGGGAAGGAAGCCCCGATTGGCTCTGATCACCGGCCAGGCCTAGGGACCCTAACCATGCATGAATTTCGTGCACCAGGCCTCTGTGTTGTAATAACTGTGTATGGGGCCAGGTGGGTACTTAAAATATTGGGGGAACCATTCTGTAAAGTAGATGATTGTCTAACCATTATGTTGTACACCTGCAACTTATACAGAATGATATAAATGTCAACTGTAATTTAAAACCCCCTTCCCCCCCAAAAAAAATCAACAAAAGCATCCCGGGATAAAAATCAACTATATGGGCTCTGTAATAAATCTGTATTTTATCTGTATTTTATCACTATCTATAAATCACATATTGTAAATATATATTTTTCCTATCAGTAATATTTATAATAGCCTTACTTATGTATACACATGCATTCACTTTTTTTTTGAGAGTTGGTTGTTAAGTATTTACCTGCACACCACCATCCTAGTTCCAGAATTCTGTGACTATGCATTGATTTTATGCTATTATCTCAAAAGAAGTGATGCTATTCTCATCAGTGTCCATTCTGTGCAGTGCAGATAAGAGATGGCGAAGACACCATTGGCCTCCTTGCTTAAGGAGGAAAGCTGGGGACGGGACAGTGTACTTACTGCAAGCTCAGTGTGTCACTTATGACTGGGACAGGGCTCAGGCCTCGTGCTGAGGAGCTGGCTCTTTGGAACCAGGCACTTTTTGCTAAACCTTTTTTTTTTGGTTCAAAGGCCAGAAGTTTCTGGCATTTTTCTAACTCAGGGGTTGGCAACCTTTCTGAATTAACAAGCCAAGTCCTTATTTATTCACTCTAGCGTAGCGTGTGCCAGGAATGCATAATAACTTTGAAAAGTTCTCTCTGTTAATCCACGTTCTGGCTGAAGTCACTGCACAGAAGAATTCTTTTTATTAAGACAAAGACTCTGAAACATGAAACCAAAAATATGCAACTTCTTTAAACTTTGACAGGAATGGAATGTTTGTTATTTTTGTCCCTCGTGTGCGGAGATTTTCATCGTGCCCCGTGACTGGAGCACGAGGGCACGTTTCTTGCATCAATGTCCCAAGTCAATGCTCAGGGTCTCTGAGAAGCTGTGCTGGCAACCCCAGGGCCAGGGGGAATGGGCTGGTGTGGGGGGTGCTCCTGAGCGTGGATCATGGTTTAGGGGGCGTGATTTTTCTCTTACTTGGTGTGTCATCCAGAATTCATCAAGGCAAACAAGAGATTCTACCTCTGCTTATGTAAATAATAAAGAGATATATTGAATGGAGAATTGGTAGGTCGAAGAACCCTTAGGAAGGCTATAGAAGAAGGTTTGGGAAGAGACTAGGCATCAGCTAGAACCACAACCCAGTCACATTCCAAACAGCCTGGTGAAGGCCCTGCAACTGCCTTGGCCATCACTGAACTCTGGGCACCTCTGCCTCTTTATTTGTGTGTTGTGCTAAGACCTGACTCAAAGTCTGGCACATAGGAGCCTAGGCCACTAGCCTTTGCTGAGCTGTGAGGCGCCCTGGGAAAAAGACTATTTGGCTTTTTTCAGGACCTCTGGTGGGAAGAAGGCTCTGCTTTCCACAGAAAAGCAAGGGGGTCATCCTGCACATGAAGGTAGGGGATTCGGGCTGGGTGGCCAAAAAAGAAAAATCAAATGTTCATGACACTTGGCCACATGCTCTGCAGATTTATATGCTCTCAGGTGTCAGCTGGGATGTTCCCAGGTACATGGGAACTTTCTAGTTATCGGTGGCTCTATGGGACCACTGCTCACTGTGCCTCCTCTTCTCCAAGCAGGACGCTCTCTGAGCCCCTTGTCCTCCTCTGCAGGCTCAGGGATGAGTCTGGAGGAGATGCTGCTTCAATCTCGTTCCTGTCGCATTCTTTCTTATCCATCCACAGGACAGCACCTGGGCTCCTCCTGGGTGAGCGGCGTCATATGCTTCTTCTGCCCCATCACTCAATCTCCCCTTGCTCAGCCCATAGTGTGTATGTAGTCCCAGGAAGCAAAAGGGTGTAAGAAACCAAGGACTGGGTCCTTATACCCCAATGCTTCCTGGGGTGGGGCGGGGAGGGTCCACTGGAATCCCCGCAAAACTATGGTCCATGTCGCCTTGTGTCACAAGGGGGCGATCCCTTGTCTTGGTGTTTCATTTTAAAAAGTGCCTAGTCCTTACTTTGGGGAAGATACTATCAAAATAACACATTGCATTTGTTTGGTGCCGCAGGGTTTTCAAACATTTCCACAATGATTATCTTATGTTATTGTCTTAGTCATTCTCTACAAGAGCCATTATTATCTCCATCATGGAGTCAAGATGCTGAGACCCAAAGGGCCCAGGGTCACAAGGCTGCTAAGGGCTAGACTTGGCCCCAATTCTCCTTACACCTCCCTTGGCGCTCCATGGACTGTAGGTCTGCTGTCAGCTTCTAATGACAATGACATGTGCAGCTCTGAAGAAGTCGGTCACCCAAGATCCAGCTCCTTGCTGAACAGTCGTGTCTCCTGTGGTGTTTGCACCCTGCCGGAGCTTTGTCCCGGCTCTGGGGTCAGATCACGTGAGCCAGGCTCCCCCCTAAGGTGGCGAGGAGTTCTCAGCAAGACCAGAGCCGTGGATTGACTCCCAGACCCACTCTTGGCCTGTAGCTCTCACTCACTCTCCTTCCCTGCTAGTCGTGGAATGCCTCAGGGGCAAGGCAAACACAGCTGGTGAAGTAGTCACAGTCCCCTAACTGCAGGCCACGGGGAGGAATTCGCAACAGCCCCAGCCCCTCGGTCTGGAAGACAAATGACTTCTGTTTCAGACCAATGGGAGTGTCAGGTTATTCCAGCCTGATGAGATTACAGCTCAGAGGGTCACGAGGAATCAGTTCCTCCAGAAGAGGAAAAAAACAGCTGGCACCGGAGGGCCTTCTGCTCCAGGTAACGTGGGGTCACAGGCTGACAGGCTCCAGGTGTGACTGGATTAGGGCGAGAGCAACTGGCATGTAAACAAGCCCAAAATATAGTGATAAACCAGGGACTGTCGGGAAGGTTCCAGAATGTCAGGGAGCATGACTTTGATGATGCAGACACTCCAGATCCTGGGTCCCTTCTTTCTGTCCAGACACAACAAAGGGGAGATTAGAGTCCAACCAGAAATGGAGAGAAGTTAGGACTGTCAGGGGGAAGGTAGAAAGGTGGTGGGGACTAGGGAGGGGCCAGTGAGGAGAGGGAGGCACTTTTCTGGGTCACAGAGTTTGGTGGGGAGCCCCAAATCTGAGAAATCCAGATAAATCATATTTCAAGGCAATATTTACAAAGATGAACATTACTGCAAAAATAATCTGTGTTGAACAAAATGACATCTTAAAGGAAGACTGATTAGTAACAATGCTGTATGGAGCTATATCAGAGCCCTAGGCAAAGGGAAAAATCAATATCGATTCTGTTTATTTAAATTTTGACATTTTGTTCAACATGATATTTTGAGGCATTTTTCACCCCCAACTTTTTGTGGTTAAGCATATATAACAAAAGTTACCACTTTAAACATTTTTCAAGTGCCTAGTTCAGTGGCATTAAGTACATTCACAATATTATATACAACCAGAGGCCCGGTGCATGGATACATGCACCGGTGGGGTCCATCTTCCTGGCCTGTGGGGATCGGGCCGAAACTGGCTCTCTGACATCCCATAAGGGGTCCCGGATTGTGAGAGGGCACAGGCCAGGTTGAGGTGCACTGGTGCACGATCAGGGACCGTGGGAGGGCTCCAGGGTGTGTTTGGCCCATCTCGACCAGTCCCGATCAGTTGGACCCCAGCAGCAAGCTAATCTACCAAAGTGTCTGCCTCCTGATGGTCAGTGCATGTCATAGCGACTGGTCGAAAGGTTGAACCAGCTGTTGGACATTTAACATATTAGGATTTTATTATATAGGATCATCATCACTGTCCATCTCCAGAGTCCTTTTCATTTATCCAAACTAAAATTCTATGTTCATTAAACACTAACTCCCGTCTCCTCTCCCTCCAACCTCTGGCAGCCACCATTCTACTTTCTGTCTTCTGACTGCTTAGGTACCTCATATCAGTAGAATCATACAATATTTGTCTTTTGTGACTGGCTTATCTCACTTAGCACAGTGTCCTCAAGGTTCATCCACTCGGTAACATGCATCAGAATTTCTTTCCTTTTTAAGGCAGAATAACATTCCATTTTATGTATGCACCACATTTCCCTTATCCATTCATTCATCTATGAACATGTGGGCTGTTTCTGCCTCTTGGATATGGTGAATTATGCAGTGATGAATATGGGGATACAAATAACTGTTCAAGTCTGTTTCAATTTGTTTGGGGTGTACCCAGAAGTGGAATTGCTGGATTTTATGGTAATTTTATGTTTAATTATTTGAGGAATCAGCTTTTACATTGATAAATTGCATTAGAGTATTACTTATCTTGTTACTAAAATTTTCAGGACTTGCTTCAACCCAGTCCTAGCCCCAGAAGACAGTTCATGATGCCCAGGGGTTCATCCATGGTTGTGCTGAATGGAGGTACACAGCTCTTTTTCAGAACCACGAAAAGACCCCTTGGCCGGCCTGTTATCCAGTGTTTTGTCCTTATTTGGGAATATGATGCTTTGGGTTGTTTTTCTAGTTGTGAGACCAAGTAACACCAACCTGCTACCTTGTGACACTGGCACAGATCGGTGAAGGAGCCGCCAGGGTTAGGGTGTGGTCTGCAACAGAGACATGCTGTTCTGATGAATGGGATGCAAATTGTTCTGAGCAGGAACTGCACCTGCTGGCAGTCTTTATCCTAAATTTTATTAGCAGCCCTTAGGTCTTCACGGTCCCCTTGGTGAGATTCTCTTCCACAAAACCAACAAGGCTTTGATCACTGTGTGCAGTTATTTTTTGTTTTGTTTTTATTAGTGGGAGAAAGAAGAGCAGCCCCGGGCCTGGAATAAAGCGTGACCTGCACTCTGACACGGCACCCTTGGACAGCCCGAGCACATTCTGGAATTACAGAAACAGGCTCATCTGAGAAACAAAAGCACTTCTTCTCTATTTGTGCTTGAGAAGAAAATGCAAGTGCTCACTGTTCCTCTGGTGGTCACCAAGCACCTCTGGGAGTGACAGGCTGTGGGGAGCGGCTATAGGGTTAAGCCTCGGACTGACCTGTTGGCAAAGTCACAAACAAGTCCCAGCTTAGAGGGCACAGTCCTCTTAAGCATAATTAGGCTTGACCTTATGACGCTCCCTAGATCTTATCTGGGAAGCTAACTGGGGCTGGACCCCGGCAACAGGTGCCTTTGAAGAATGACATTTGGGATACCCCTCCCCCCCCACAGGTCTCACCATCTACTTCTTGGGATCCCTCCCCCAAAGGGCAGTTCATTCCTTGGCTTTTTGGGTTAAATATGTGTTTCCCAGGTTATACTCTCCATCCCCCTGGAGCTCTGTGCTCCACGAAGGTTGGTGAATGGCCACCCTTGTTCTTATGCTCATCCTAGGACATAGGAGTTGTCTCTTTACTTCTCTCCTCCCGTCAGGGACTTACTATTCTTTTCTCACTTGATTGGAAACTGGGTGGGGAATGGATATGGGAGCAGAGAATAGCATCTTACCATTGACTTTAGGGTGGTGGGTGAGCCACTTCATAACTCTGTGCCTCAGTTTCTCCAATGGCTCTGACTTCCCACTGCTTTTGTCTGTTGGGAAGAGTCCCTCTGATATGAGAAGAGGAGATGTTGATTACATCTCAGGGTGTGTGGGAGTGTCAGGTTATTCCATAACATACTGGCTATGTGTGCTAGTCTACCCGGAGCTCCACTGCGTACCTGACAGCATCCGAGGTGCAGAAGGTGTAGCATCGCTCAAGCATGGTTAGGGTACAGTTGGGGACACAGGCAAGTAAGAGGATTCAATGAGAGTGTGTGTTTAGTACAGTGCCCAGTACAGCTCAGCAAGGGCAATCCTCATTTCTATCCTCCTCTTCCTCTCCCCCCTTCCTTCTCATTCCCCCTTCTTCCTCCCAGTGCTAGGGAGCGCCTGCACTTTCCTAGCACCACCAGGCACTGGGCTAGGCCTTGGGGATGAAGATGTTGCACACAAAGATGAAATAGTTACATTTCCTTTCCTTAATTTGCTAATAATCTAGAGGGAGAAAGAGACGTGTTAACTCAATTTACATGGAGATGAGTTAGAAGCTATCACACCCACCTGCCGCGGGAGTTCCTCCTCACAACAGCCCCTGTATGGATTAGGAAACGAGGCTCAGAACAGTCCTTTGGTGTCTTCCAGACATGCAAATAGGAAAAGCCAAGCCGAGATTCAAACCTGGGGCTTTGGGATGCGGAAGCCTGAGATGTTCCATCTTTCAGGATGTTCGTCAGTGCTTGTCAAATGAATGTTCCTTCATGGGATGCATGAGAAAATACCCAGAACAGGCACAGCAGGGGACAGATGTGCCATTTAACTTTGCCCTTACTAAATTGCTTTTTTTCCCTTTTCTTGTGGGCACAGTGTTTGGAATCAACTGGTTACTACGCCTTCGTTACTAATTATTCTGAGGTTCACTAGGAACCAGTATTTTCCAGATCGCCTTGGGGGAAGGCAGTCAACCATTCCTTCCCCTTTCTCCACCCTCCAGTCTACTGATCACGCCATCTCTCCTACCACAGCTCTCTGTGGTTCTCTTCCCACATTACCACCAACTCCAAGCTTCACTCTCCCAAGCAAAAATGGCACACGTGCATCTTTTGTGTGCACCTAAAGGAGATGCAAGTTGGGAAACTATGCTACCATGATATATTGTTCGGGATGTTGTGTGTGCCTGTGTGTGTACTTAACATCTCTGTGTTGAAGTGTGAGCTGAAGTGATTAATTTTGCCCACATAAGGAAGACACACCTGACTGATGTGTACCTGGTGGCCCTCCCACTGCTCGCCCATTGGTGGCTCTTAGCTTGCAGATGGAAACTGCTGCTTACAGGCTCTGTAGACATTTGTGATCCTGCCCCACAGCCTTAAGCAGAACTGGAGCCCTTTCTTAACATTAACCTCTTTCTTTCTCCGTGTCACAGGGTTGCCTAGTTGTATCTCTGGTTTTCAGCGTGTGGCGTTAATGCCTGACAATCCAGCATTGAGTGGAACAAAAGGCTTCAGATGCAGTTCTCTTGAGGCCCAGTAAGGTGGAAATAGGATGGACTTTTGTGCTGCTCCAATCTTATTCATCCATCCATTAGCCAGGTGGCCTTGGCCCAGGTCTGTGAGCTTACTGTCTGTGCATTCATCTGTAAAGTGGGCATAAAATACAGGCTCCCAAGGTTAGTGTGAGTGTTAAATAAATGCGAAGCACCCAGCCTGGGTCTGGAGATGCTCAAACTATATGAACTTTTCTCCCTCCCTCCCCGGTCCTTCCGGAGCTAGCTGCCAGATCTTTGCAGTCACCCCACCCCGCTGCACCTCATCTTCTAGGTGCTGATCCAGCAGTCTGACTCCTCTGAGACCCTTCCGTTTTTGTAATGTTGTGACTGGGATGCAACAGCTGTTATTTTGGCTTCGTAGGTGGTTTGTCTGGTGTGTCTCCCACTCCATCCCCGCTCTGATGAATTCCTCGGCTAAGGGGCCAGGCAGTTTTTTATGACTACATTGGTTAGGAGGAAAGTGGAGAGAATTTTAAAAAGGCTTAAAGGGGAAATAGGGCGGACTAGAATCTGCCAGAAGATGATGTAAAACTCGAAATTGCTGAACACAGTTATGGGGACAGTCCCTTCTCCATGTGAGGTCAACTGAGTAACGGAATTTCTGTCCTCAGAGAATTCACCAGAAGTAAGAGCTGTGTTTGGCCATTCTAGGCCCTGGAAAATCTATAGAGAAGTTGGATTCTGTCCTTGACACGAAGCCACCTCCTCTTTTTGTGTCTACTCCGCACCCTCTCCAGTAGGCCTGACTTCCTCAGTTCTCACAAAATTTATCTCTTCTTCCCTCAAATTGAGTATTCTTGTGGCACCCAATTGTCAGACTTCCCACTGATGAACTAAATCTGAGAACTCAATTCACAACAGGGTTTCTCTCTCTAGCATTCTTTGTAAATTCTTCCAAAGGCATTTGCATTTTAAAAGAACTGCTTCTTAATGAAATGCTATATTTAGTTGGGCTGTTCTACACTAATTGTGGGAAGAATTAATGGTAGATGTGATGGCCTTAGGAAAGCTGCATTAGTATGGCCACACTATGAAGCATGGAAACGTATGAATTCCAGTCTGACAGCCCGGGGATCAAACTTCCCTTGGAGTTTCTACGTGTGGTCTTGGACTCCTTGCTTTAAGAGACACCTAGACCTAATGGGATTCATTTGGATCGGTGAGTGTTAAGTGAAGAACCTCCTTGCCTCTCATGAGAAATGTCTTTTAGGAAAGAATAGACCTGCTCAATATCGTGTCACCCAGTGAAGTGTACAGGGAGATGGTTTTGTTTTGTTCTTGCCCATGTGAAGATGGCTGTTCTTTGGATCAGAACTGCCCAAAGACGCAATGGGCGGTCAGAAGGGCAGCTATCAAGGGAATTCCAGTCCAGGTGGCTGATCTGACCCATTCCCCTTCCTGCCTCCTCCATCCCAGATCATCAAAGCTTTCCATGAGTGAAATCCCAGAGATCAGCCTGTGGGTGGAGTAAATCTTTGGAGTGGAGAAAGATTCCTTCCCAATGGTTTATGTCATAGTCCCCAAGCAAGTGCAAGGCTGAGAGGAAAGAAGTGACTGATGGAGGCAAGGCCTTTGCTTCTCCCACTCACATAACTGCCCTGCTTTGGGAAATGGACATTTCATTGATTTGCTGTGGTGGCAGATCTCTGCAAGCTCCTGAATGCTGATGAATATGAATCATTTTTATTTTCTCTCTGTGGACTGAGTCCCTAGCACAATGAGGAGACATCTTGCCAAATCTAGATATGGCATTTAGGTGATGGAATAAATTTGAATTCTTTGATAATCGTATTATTTTTACTTTGACCCCAGACAATCTCTCTCCCAAAGAAAACTAATCTGAAAAATGTTTATAAGGTATTCAAGGTTCTTTGGATCTTATTGCAAGCCTGACTCAATTTTTAGGATAGTAGAGTCTGAGAATTAAATTTTCTATGAGCTAGCAAGAACTGAGAGACAGCAGTACTTGATATGTACTTGGGAGTCTTTCCCAGTCCAGAAACTTGAAGACCTGTGCAGTTTTATGGGCAATATCTCATAAGTTCTTTATATCCAATTGTGTTCTTTTCCAATTTATCTTAACAGAATTCCTGGAAGGATCAAAATTGGTATTTAATAAACCATTATTTACCAGAATGCTATACAAAGCTTTCTAAAGTGCTTATGTCTCAAATGAATCAAGCAATACAGTAATCACGTACAATCAAGTATATGGATGTCAAATTACAATTTAAAATTCCCACTTGACTTTCTGCTATCCCTAAGTCCTGTAAAAAATACTGACAATACTGAAGATTAAGTATCTTTTATAGCAACAAAAATGTTTCCCAATAAAACTTTTTATGGTGATTTACTGATGGAACTTGAGAATTCAACAAATATTGATGGAAAAAGATAAAACAAGAGATGCATGAAATTAATATTCATTATAATAAAAACTCTGAGCAATCCAGGTAGAGTAAAGAACTTCAATTTAAGAAAAATCTATACACCTACAAAAAACTTATAGGTAACATTATACTTAATGATGAAAGACTGAATGCTTTCTCCTGAAGATAGCAAGACTGTCTGTTCTCACCATTTTTATTTCAAGATCATGGTGTCAGCATAGTTGGGTTTTGGTGAGGACTCTTTTTTAGGCTTCTCACTATGTGTTTCCATGACTTGGTCTTTGTGCATTCAGAGAGAGGGGGGAGGGTGCTCTCTAGTCTTTTCTTATAAGGGCACTAATCCCATCCGATGAGGGCCCCACCCCTGACGATCTCATCTTACCCTAATTACTTCCCAAAGGCCCCATCTTCAAATTCCATCACTTTGGGGGGTAGGGCTTAAATATATGAATTTTGGGGAGGCATGTTCAGTCTAAATCACTTGCTATTCAGTAGTGATAAATGGAATATATACTTAATAATCAAAATTGATTACACACAAGTTTAAAAAGATGTATGTATAAGACATTTTATTCCATATAAAGGTATTGTTTGGTGCATAAATGGATTTTGAATAACTCCTTCAGCCTAGGTCAAGACCAGACACTGGCAGTTGCTACTCTATTTGCCTACCAGTTATTGTGTACCTACTTAATGTGGGTGCACTGAGTATTATGCACTGGGGACACAAAGGTGACTAAGCCATGGCTTAAAGAGTCTATATTCTGGGCAGGGAGTCCCTGGAAGGCAGGAACTGTATCTGGTTTATCTCTGTGCCATGACAGAACCTCTGAACAGCCCCTCACACAGAGTCACTGCTCTGTAGACATTTATTGAATGAATAAATCTAAAATGTGGCAGATCATGCCACTTGAGCAACACCAATCTCTTGTGACTTCCCTTCTTGCTTAAGGTTACATTTTGTGAGTCCCAATAATGCAGAAAATTTGGGAATAAGGCTCAAAGTCTAGGCTGAGACCAACATGTAAATGGGAAAAAGTTTGGTTTCTTACCTTCCCTCCCTCCTTTTCTAAACCCCTATTCCCAAAAAACCTTTTATTTTTTTTCCCCTTAAGGCAGGGGCGGAAAACTCGGGCCCCCCAACCCCAAGTGGGTCTTTGGCCCCTTGAGTGTGGCTCTTCCACAAAATACCGACTTCTGCGCATGGGCCACGAAGTTTCAATTGCACTGTACATGCGCGCCTACATGTGGTATTTTGTGGAAGAGCCACACTCAAGGGGCCAAAGAGCCGCATGTGGCTCGAGAGCCGCAGTTTGCCGACCACTGACTAAGGCAAGAATCAACAAGTGGTTTTTTTTTGTTTTGTTTTTTGTTGTTAAGTCAGATAGTAAATATTGGGCTTGCTGGGCAATTGGGTCTCTTTTGAAACTACTCAACACTTCTGTTGTGCTGAAGCATCCACTGACGTATGTATATAAATGGCATGGCTGGGTCCCAATAAAACTTTATATATAAGAACAAACATTGGGCTGCTTTTGGCCTGTGCGCCACAGCTTGCTGACTCCTGCTCTTGGGTTGGAATCTATTGCCAGCATTCACTGAAGTCATGGGAGCTACACTTTAGCTTCAAGTAATGGGACTGATATTCACTGAAGGCCATCTAGTTTTCCCAAGAAGCTTCTTGAAACATATTTAAAATTGTACACAAACGTACACGATCCAGTAGGTAGAAAGCCATGCGGGGACTGGCCTCACTGACACTCAGGACACATCTATGGCACCCTGACTCTTACAGACGCCGGAGTATTGGTTGATAGGGATGTGCGTGGTAGGCACTGTTTCCAGGGAGTGGTGTGGATGAAGCAGGATTGCATTTGGAGTAGATGGGAGGTGAGGCCACAGAGAGAGGCAGGTGTAGACCAAGTATCAGCAGTCCTCAAGGCCCCCTGTGTTTAGAGATATGTTAGAAGCACTCGTGGGAATAGCATGTCATTGTACTCATTGCAAAGATTCATTAAAATAATGTAATAAGGGTGCATATCTAATCATATGGGAAAAAGATGTGGGCGGAGTCTGGAGGAATCCATCTGCAAGCTTCCTCATGCTCTCTCCCTCGCATGAGAGGCCACACAATGCTCACTCTTCCCCCATCGGTGAAACGCAGTGACATGTGTGTGATATTTCTGCCTAGGAAATTCCACTAGAGACTCAGCGCCCAGGTTGTTGGTGAGGGCTGGTCATGTAGGACCCACTGCATAGCATGGACCTAGTTCCAGGCTCCCAGAAGGAAAGCAGGTGTTTATCATAAACCACATTGTTCGGCACCATAAACTCCCCTCATCATTAGGGAACTGTTCGAGTGTCTAGTTCCCAGACTCTGATCTTGCAAGCAGACCTTTCTAAGGCAGCAGTCTCGAGCCTGACATGTTAACTCTGTTGTACGATCCCCCTACTCTGAGACATCTGAATAAACAAGGGGAGAAGGATAATAGGGCAGGACATAAAGGGCAGGACATAAAGGCCAGGGTTGTTCTGTGATGTATGTATTGTCAGCCTTCATGACATCAATGTACACACACCAGTGGGATGATGTAATGTGGTACTGCACTCTGCCTCCCATCAACATTGTCTTCTTGGTTCTTACTTACTGATGTCCGTGCTGGTTTGAAACAACTCCCAAGTCTCCCTGCCTGCAGCCCACTTGCCACAGTACATTTGCACAGGCTGCCAGGATATGACTTGGTTCCCATTTTTCTTACGTTGCTGTTTGTGCTAAAGAAAAAAAAAACCCTAAGATGCCTGTCTATTGCCTGTTTTATTGAGAAAGTCAAGGTTATTATTTTTAATTAACCTCATTTACTTATTTCAATCCGCCTTTCCCTTCTTCTCCCTTGACTCAGAGAATAACGGATCCTTCTTTCTGCTGATGGCCAATGCCACCACTTCTGTCTTTGACCCCATCCTCTAACCCTCCTCTCCCATCTCTAGAATCTTGCTCCCTCACTTATCTCTCTTCTCCTGTATTTCACCTCCTCCTCTGTACAGGCTTTTTGCCCTGAGAACATAAATATATTGTGTTCAAATCTTTCCCATCATTAAAA
>NW_005871094.1:1785815-1811762 GCF_000147115.1 Myotis lucifugus | reverse complement strand
TTCTATTGACTGTACGGAGCCTATGAGCACCTACTGCCGAATCCAATGGGCGCTTTTTGTTCATTATCTTTCTTGACCTCTCTGCTAAATCTAACACCATTGATCACTCCTGCTTCCTGGAAACTTTTATGTTCCCTTGGCTTCCAAGACAGACAGAAGAAAATCGTGGTTCTCATCATTTCTATTTGACTAATTCATTGTGGGCTCCACTTTCTTCATCCACTATCTAATTGTTGGCGTACCCCAAGGTTTTGTCTGTTGTGCACTCATCTTCTTATATATAATCCATCTGAGCACATTAACCACTATCTGGATACTGATAACTCCCCAGTTTATATCTTTAGCTTAGACATCTCTCCCCAGCTCCAGACCCATGTATTCATCTCCATCTGGATGTGCTAGGAGAACCTCAAATTCATCATATTCACAACTGAATTCATCATTTTCCTACTTCTGGGATTTCCTATCTCATTTAGGGGCACGTCACTCACGAGGTGTGCAAGATAGAAGTCATCAAATCTTTTTTATTTTTTCCTTCATTCACGTGTTCCATCTCTCTTTAGTCACCAAGTCCTGTTGATTCTAGTCCTAAATATTTTTCAACCTATTATCTCTCCTTCTCTGTTACCAATGCCTCTTCTATTCTTGCCTGGATAACTTTAAAAGCTTTCTGATAGGTATCCTTGGCGACCATCTTACCTCCAACAAACCCATTCATTCAACACATATTTACAGCATACCTACCATATGCACTGTTCTAGGGGCTGGGGACACGGCCTCTGCTGTCACTGAGCTTACACTATGGTAATGTGTGACTTGTGTGTGTGACATATAAGTGACTAAGCAATTGAATCTACATTAAATAAGATAATTTCAGATACCAGTAAGTGCTCCAAAGACAAGATACTAGGATAGAAGCTGACCAATGGAGTGGATTAAATTTGGATTTTACCAAATATCCAAATTTACCTGTCTGGGCAGGTGACATCTGGGCTGAGACTTTAATGATGAAAAGACCAGATCCTGAAGGAAGAACATTCTGGGCAGGTGAGCAGCAAGTAGAAGGGCTCTGAGGCAGGTCCATGCTGCTGTGTCTGAAACATATCAGGAGAAGGGATGGATGGTCTGGGATGGGGTCAGATTGTGTTGGACCTTCTAGGCCATGGAATGGGATTGGGAATTCAGACTGTAACGAGGAGCCATTGGAGGACTTCCATCAGGAGATTGACATGATCTGATTTACCTTCCAAGCAGATAACTCTAGTTGCTGCATGCAAAACAGGTTGCAGGAGCACAGTTGGAAGTGGTTAGGAGGTGAATGAATGATTCCACGTAAGAATTGATGATGGCTGGCCTAAGGGGTTAGCAGGCATGGAAAGAAGTGGATGGGATTGTGATGTAGCTTGATGCCGAGTCAATAGGACTTGGAAAGGAAAGAACTAAGGATGTCTCCTCCAGCCTCCTTCATGGGCTCCAGAGTGATTTTCTAAACACAACTCAAGGCATATTTCTTCCACGATTCAACAATAACCCTTGGTATTTCCCTCTGCTTATCAGACAAATTCTAACACTGTAGCCAGAGACATAAGGCCACCCCAGTTTCTCTCCAGAAGACTTCCTTGGCCCCGCCCCTTGGCTGTTCTTTGTCTTTTCTTTGGGCATTTGCTGTTGAAACATTGTGTTGAAATTCTCTGTATGTGTCTAGCAGCGGTTCTCAACCTGTGGGTCGCGACCCCTGAAAATACATCCTGCATATCAGATATTTACATTATGATTCATAACAGTAGCAAAATTACAGTTATGAAGTGCAACGAAAATAATTTTATGGTTGGGGGTCACCACAACATGAGGAACTGTATTAAAGGGTCGCGGCATTAGGAAGGTTGAGAACCACTGGATAGGATCCTAAGGTGTGAAGACTTTGTCATGCTCATCATTTTATTTCCATTGTCTAGCTCTTTGCTACTTGAAGTGTGGTTCTTGGACCAGCCTGTAGGCATCAGCTGGGAGCTTGTTTGAATCTGTTTTTTAGTTATGAGGTCTCCAGGGACTCACCCTACAGTCAGAGAAGCTGGCTTGTTTTCTGGATGCAGTTGGCACTCACTGAAAGTTGAACTGAAAAGAACCAGCAATCCAATCTAGACTCCTTCAGAGCACAGCAATGATTTCCTTTTGCCAAAATAGATCCAAGTCATGAAATTAGCTTCTTTGAGGTGGATTACACCCTTACAAGATGTTTTGGATGTATTGAAAGTGTCTGTCACCACGGGGCTGGTGACAGTAGTTTCAAGCAACATAGGACAAGTGTTACATTTACTTCAAGCATAAAAACTAGCGTATCAACCGTTTCAGGCTGGATTGACTCAAATGTACTTTTTTTATAGAATACACTGTAATTTGTTTTTGCGAAGTTGCCATATAATCTAACACCTAACTTTTTCCTTTGAATAGTCAATACCCTAATTAACTGTTGAGAACAAACTTCTAAGTACCAAAGGCAGGTACCCTGTTCATATTTGAACTATGAACAAACAATGCACAGTGCTAATTAGCCCATCAACACTTCAGTGTTATTCTTTGAAATGCTCTCAATTATTTTGCAGCCTAAATAAATGCATAAGTTCGAAAGATTCCAATTTTTCTTTCTCTTTCTTATCAACTTGGTTAAGTGACTATACCTTCTTAGTCACACACTACAAAATGGGACTAATAATCTATTCCCTCCCCAGGCCCTCGGGGTGGTGAAGATTTAGGGCTCTCACACATAGCAATTCTGATTTCCTTCCCAGGCCCTCCTACTCTGACCACTGAGTGTCCCCCAGGCATGAGTGGTCAATACTAGCCTGAGGATAGCTGCCAGGTCACCCTGTAGTAGAAGAGGGACAACTACCTTCTCTCCTTAGGGAACTCAGTGCTGCTTGAACTCAGAGGCATCTCTTTGATATTAACTCCTACGTCTCCAGCAACGTTACTAGCCCTGCAATGGACTGAATGTGTGTGTCCTCCGAAACTCATACGTTGAAATCCTAACACCCAATGTGATTGTATTAGGAAGTGGGACCTCTGGGAGATAATTAAGTCGTGAGGGTGGAGCTCTCACGAATGGGATTAGTGACCTGATAAAAGAGACCCCAGAGAACTATCTCACCCCCTTTCTACCGGGTGAGGACACATGGGAAGTCAGCAGTCGGCCACCTGGGAGAGGGACTTCACCAGAACCCGATTGTGCTGGCACCTTGATCATGGAATTCCAACTCCAGAATTGTAGGAGAGAAATGTCTATTGTTTATAAGCCACCCAACCTACGGTGCTTGTCATAGTAGCCAGATGAGCTACGAGAGGCCACTGCCTGGAGGCAGATGCTTCACCTGTTGGGGTTGACTGCTCAGAACAGCTCCACTTCCACCTGAATGAAACACCAAGTAGCTCTTTCCCATAAAATGCTTGGGACGTTCTTGACCCACTTGCTTCTCAGATTGAGGAACACCATGGTGAAAATCAAATGTTTCTTGTTTAAGATGGGAAAACCCACTCCCAGAACAATAGAGTAAAAGCATTTTCTGTCTTTTGCTGTTACTATTTTTGTAGTTTGTGTGGGACATTGTCCTCCTTATCTGTAACTGGCAGTGTGACACCCTTGTCACCTCTCTTGGCCACAGTATTTTCACTAGGTGTCCTCTGCCACCCCTTTTAACAGCAACATTTTAGGACACTGTTTCTATACTTCCCAGTCTTTTCTGGGGAGGATTAAACAACGGAATGCTCAAGGTCTGACCCTTTCGGAATGTCTACAAAATCCCAGGGCTTCAATGACAAGCAGTGGTGTGCTGGTAAATGTTTCACAACTGGCACTGATTTGTAGTATTTGCCCATTTCCATGGAGTAAATAATCTCATCATGGCTGCTTTCCAGCTAGCAAGGTGATAACAACCTGCTCGTTATATTTCTGAAAATTTAACAGTCAGACCTAACGAGTTTCTGTGAGCTGACTTCAACACACCATTGTGAACAAGCCTCCTTGTCTATTCTGAGAGTAGCGGGGCTCACTCAGTAAGGGGCAGAGTTGCTCGCTCATCATCTTGGCTCTATGCCTGGCTGTTGGGAAAGGTCAGTGTGGACATCAGAAAATTATAGAAGATTGGCATTGAAATGTGCGGTCAAACACTGAGAATAGAGATGATTCCCATTTATCAGGATGTCTGACAACTCTCTCGGGGCCTTCTGCCAGAAATGCATCATTCCTTTATGCTTGCAGAAGGGCAGACAATGACACTCAGAAATTAGATTGCCAATGAGAGGTGTTCCAAGTGGAGAGAGAGCCCTTTCTGTGCCAGATGGGAGACAGTTTGGGCGTGGGGTGGGGTTCACGATTAGGATCAGTGGAGTCTCTCCTATTTGGTCTTGTGCTCATTAACTAAAACCAACTTTTTATTCTGAGCTGGCATCTCTTTTCCTACAGGTATGACCCATCTCTTGTTGCTGTTTCTGAGGGCTAGTACTCTCAATTTTTCTGCCTCTGTTAAAAAAAATTCCTAGGATATGCTGAGAGAGAGACTCATATTTCACTCTTCTGTAATCATAATTGAAAGCATAATGGAAGGTCATAGGTTCAGTTCTGCAGCAGCCAGTGAGTGATAATGGGAACATGGCCTGTGTGCTGTCTAACCAAGAACCTGAAGTAGAAGCGGTGTTCTGTTCATATTCTGCCTCCTAAGGGGAACGCCAGTGTCAGGTGGGGCCTGGTCCTCAGTGAAACGGAAATACCAGTAGACCCAGAGCCTTGCACACCTGCAACATCAAGACAGAGCTCAGTTTGCAGATGCCAAGCACTGAATGCTTTGGAGAAGACTGGGCAGGAAGGCTGGTATAATGCGTAGCCCTGCAGTTCTTTGTTCCCTTCCCAGGGCAGCATGGAGCAGCCCCTAAGGTTATTGTCATCACTGGAAACTATGCAGGTAAATGATGTGTCTGTGTGTAGGTTAATTAGGAGGCAAGGGACAGGGACCCTTACCCAAAGGTAAAAAAAATACAAACTTGACATAACCTCTCCCATCCATCTTCTATAATCTAAATGAATGTTGTTAGGCTCAAGGGAAATCTGGCAAGACCAGGTCATGGGCTCAATGAGCCCCATCTTCTTAATGGATGTACACATCCCTCAAACAAAAGCACTCACTCTGTCTTTTCTAGAGTATGGGTGAGGACTCCAGGAATGATCTGTGCAGGAAGGAGGGCACATTCATTGGGATTTGCCTGAAACGTAGAGATGAAAATTAACTAGTGTGAGAAGAAGTGTTTTAATGAGAAGAGGAGTCTACAAAATAGTGCCTATGACAGGGTTATGGTTTATCGCAAATATTTATACCAATGGATAAAATTTGGAAGTGCATACAAAGAAATGAAATTTAAGGTAGGCTGGTGGGATAATGAGTGAACATTTTACAAACTTTCCTAGTTTTGTAATGCTGTTTGAATACATTTAAATCTTTTGTGGAAAGGATTTCAATCTTCACAAAGCACACAATGTGCTGGAGTTTCCCTGGAGACATTGGAATCAGATATAACTAAGAGTTTCTTTGTGGGATGATTAGACTCTGGGAGGTGCTTATAGCACAGCTGAGAATGGGATCCCCTTCACCCTGCTGGCCTCTGGACTGGGTGGGCGGGGGGCGGAGGGGGAGGGGGTAATAAATCAGACTGCTGCTGGGAGTTCTCCCATCTGAGACAGTGGTCCTGATACACTGCATTGACTGAGACGCAATGTGACCCGATGAATTGAAGGCAGAGCTGTGCACAGGCAAGTTTATGAAGCGGGGAAAGACCAACTTTGATGACCGCCTCAGATCTCAAATGCGTTTGCCCCCTTCCCATAACTGAACTAGGCCCTGCCAGCAGCCACAGCAGTTAGAAACCAGGCGAGTCAATCCTGCCCCAGGGTCAGCCCATCATGAGAACTTTGCAGAGACTCTTAGAGCCATCACCCAAGGGAACGCCTCTTGCGTGCAGAGGAAGACATTAGGAGCAGCTTTCTAGAGTGGGGAGGACTTTTGCTACCACAGGGGGAACCACCTCTTCATGCCCCATTCAGGCCATTCTTCTGCTCTAAGTTCAGTGTTCTCCAGTGCAAACGCCTTCTTTCTCCAGATAGGGAAGTTATTTCGGTGACTTGGCCGGTACTGTGGCCATATCTGGTTAGAAAGATATTACTCGCCTGAGATACAGAGCTCTCCTGGAGTTAAAGGGCCCTTGTCTCCCACACGGCACATTTGTGTAGCAGGAAGTGCCCACTGAGCTCAGACTGCGGACAGCTCCATTCCACCCTGGCCCTCGGTTGCAAGCTCAAAGAGCCACCGTTTTCTCACTTGCCAAGTGAGGCAATTACCTCGCAAGGCTCTGGAGATGAAGTGCGCCAACAGCGAGGGCCTGGCATATCATAGGCCCTCATCAAACATGAGTTCCCTTTAAAATGTTAAGAGCAACAGAGATACAGTACTCATTCGGTGCTTCCTGTATAGTTGTGACTCATTCTCACTGCTGACCAACACTCGGGAGGTGTCAAACAACAGCCCTCGCTGGCTCAGAGAGGCACACTTTCTCACCATGACTGGCACTTCTTGCCATGACATGTGGTTTAGCCGCAGCTATTAGCAAAGATCGTTTCAAAATAACTGTGGGGGCCTCCTCCCTCAAAGCCACTGTGAAATCCTGTGACTGCTTCTATTCCAGCCCCCCCCCCCGCCCCCCCGCCTCCACCAGGGCTTGGTGTTGGCTCTGAGTGCTTGGCACACCCTTGGGACAAAAAGGCTGTTCTAGACTTCAGGGCCAGAGCGCACCGCCCGTGCCTGCTGATGGATGAGGCTGCTTACCCAGCCCAGGGCCCAGGTGAGGGGGCTGGCGAGTAGGAAGGAGCTGCCGAGTGACCACATTCTAATGCCAAAACAGATCATAAACAAATGAAGTAAGAAAAATGTATAGTATATTTACTAACAACAAATGCGATGGAGAAAAAATAAAGCAGGGGCTGGGAACAGGAAGTGTTCTGGGGGGCATTTGACACTGAGGGTGGGGCGATGCATTAGGTGGCTGGGGCTGCCATAATAAAGCAACACAGATTGGGCGGCTTAAACAACAGAAATTCCTTTTTTTTTCACCGATTCTGGAGGCTGCAGGTCTGCGGTCAAAGTGTTGGCAGGGAGGTTTCTTCTGAGTCCATTCTCCTTGCTTGGAGGGGGGTGCCTCCTTCTTGCATCTTCATGTGGTCTTTTCTCTGTGCGTGTCAATGTCCTAATCTCTTCTTCTTAGAAGAACACTAGTCCTATTGGGTAAGGGCTACACCAGGGTGGGGAATCTTTTTCTCTGCCAAGGGCCATTTGAATATTCATAACATCATTCATGGGCCATACAAAATTATCAACTTAAAAATTACCTGCTATATTTGGTCAAACATTTAATTAATTCACTCCTAATGCCTTGGCAGGGCCAGACCAAAGGATTTTGTAGGCCTTATAAAGCCTGTGGGTGGGATGTTCCCCACCCCTGGCCTACATGAATGACCTCATTTAACCTTAATTTCATCTTTAAAGACCCTGTTTCCAAATACAGCCACAATCTGAGCTACTGAGGGTTAGGGCTTCAACACAAAGGTTTTGAGGGGACACAATTCAGCCCATAACACATGGCCAGGGAAAGTCTTATGGACATGGCACTTTTGAATAAGAGCTTGAAGGAGGTGAGGAAGCCAGCATGTGACGATGAGAAGAGTATTCTAGGCAGAGGGAACAGCAGGTGCAAATGCCCTGAGGTGAGAACATGCCTGGCTTCTTTTATAAGCAGTAAGGAAGGTAGTGTAGCTGGAGCTAAGGGAAAAGGAAAGGAGGGGCAGGAAGAGAAGTCAGAGGCGTCAGGGCTGACTGTATGGGGCTCGCAGGTCCTAGTGAGGACTTGGTCTTCTCAGGAGGTGGGAGCCGGGGGAGCGATGTGGTCTAGCTTACAGCACCATGCTGCTGCATTGGCGTGGATGGAAGGGGGTTGGGGCAGAAGCAGAGGCTGCGCAGTAACCATGGACAAGGGGGGTGCTCAGACTCTGGGTAGATTTTGGAGGAAGAACTGATAAGATTTGCAGCTGGGTCAGATGGGGTGGAAGTGTGAGAGAAAAAAGAAAAGTCAAAGCTAACTGCAAGGTTTGGGGCCTGAGCAAGTGGGACTAGGAATGGCTATTTATCAAGACGGGGAGACTAGAGGATCTTTGGGGGGAAATGAGGAGCCAGTTTAGATAAGTGAGGTTTGAGATGCCTATAAAAATTCCAAACGGAGATGCTGAGTGAAGATGGGATATGCAGGTTGAGGCTGTTTGGCAAGAGGTTCCGGTACGGAGATCAATGTTTGGGAGCCATCAGCTTATAGATTTTATTTGACTATGAGACTGGATGATATGACAAGGGAGAGAGGGTACATGCAAAAGGGGAGATTATCTAAAGACAAATTCCAGGGTTCTCCAACGTTTATGAAAAAATCCGATGAAAGTGGGCTCTGGGGGTCACACTCCTCTTAGGCCTCCAAGTTATCATCCTCGCCGAGGGGGTGATTCTTCATAGTCAGACCAGGAGTAATTTCTGTGGTTTCATGTTGACTTAGAACAGCGGTTCTCAACCTGTGGGTCGCGACCCCTTTGGCGGTCGAACGACCCTTTCACAGGGGTCGCCTAAGACCATCCTGCATATTAGATATTTACATTACAATTCATAACAGTAGCAACAATACAGTTATGAAGTAGCAACGAAAATAATTTTATGGTTGGGTCACAACATGAGGAACTGTATTTAAAGGGCCAGAAGGTTGAGAACCACTGACTTAGAGGGACCACAGCTCCCACAGTCTCTCCTTGGTCTCTTGCCTACCACACCTTGCTGGTACCTGTCTTGTGGCTGGAGTGGGGCGTGGAAGGCAGGCAGTGCAGGCCACACACAGAGGCTTGGAGACTGAGACCTGGCTTAGCCCTGCCAGAGACTGTGCTGAGCACACAGTTATGAAGCTGCCCGTCTTAGGGACCAGCAAGTTATTTCTTTCTCTGGATACCAGCCTCACTGCTTGTATTAACACAGAGGGAAACCACCAGTGTTGCTAGAGGCCTGGAGTGGACCACGCAGCTACCATTTACTTTTGTCCAACCCTGCAGGGAGAGAGCCTGCAGAAGCCATTTTTAAGCGGCCAATTGACATGATTTGAATAAAGCTGGGTGGCAGGGGGAGGGCTGGTTGACGCAAGCCCTGGTGCTAACCCGCAGAGGAAACCTGCCTTCTGGCAGGAAGTGCCCCTGTGGTTTCAGACACATTTTTCAAATCAAAACCAGGGTTAGTGTTCTTGTCTGACCTTAGCTGTTGAGCTGGGGGTGTCGACCCTCAGTGCTCTTCTAAACATAGGCACAGGCAGGCCGCCTTGCCATTCCCAAGGCCTGCTGGTGAGCGGGAGGGGCCCGTGTTCTGTCAGTGCAGAATTCCCAAGAGGAGCTGGAGGAATGGTCAGGGCCGTGGCGTGTAGTTGGTGCGTGGAGGCCACATGATGTAACGCTGAATCAGAGAGACAATTAGCTCTTTCAGTTCTCTTTCCATCTTCTTGCTTACATCAAAAGACACCTCAGGTGCTGGCCTTCAGCACCTCTCTTATCCTTGCTAATCGTCCTTTCTCATGCAGAGAAAAACTCCAGGCTCAGGGTTTTGGGGAGCCAGCAGGAGCCAGTCAGAACTTGCAATCATTGCTTTTATTATATTTATTTTATTTTCATATTTATTTGTTATTTATCAGAAGTGATAGCTGATTTCTCATAATAAGTTCCCCAAATAAGTTTTAAAAGTGACTCAATTGCCCTGACCGGTTTGGCTCAGTGGACAGAGCGTCGGCCTGCGGACTGAAGGGTCCCAAGTTCGATTCCGGTCAAGGGCATGTACCCTGGTTGCGGGCACATCCCCAGTGGGGGTTGTGCAGGAGGCAGGCAGCTGATTGATGTTTCTCTCTCATCCATGTTTCTAGCTCTCTATCCCTCTCCCTTCCTCTCTGTGAAAAATCAATAAAATATATTTTAAAAAAGTGACTCGATTTAAGAAAAACAGTAATAAAAACAAACAAACAAACAGTACAAGCCATTTGTGGCTCCGGGAAAAATCAGGACGGTAGTGTGTGAATGACTGCATTTTTGCAAAAATACTGCCACCGTGAAATCGCACATCTGCGCACATGGAGTGCAAGCGCCCTTCGTGACAGTGGAGATCCAGGTGAGACACCACGGTCCCAAGAAAACTGAGGATATTACATTCTGCTTCCCAGAGATGCTGGGGAGAAGTCAGAAGTCACCTGAGACCCTTTCTAAGTGATTTTGTTTCCCTCTCTCTGGAAGCTGGTCGGACCTCGGTTAGTCCTCAGTGTTCCGAGGTTCCACGATGTGCCTGGTGTGGGTCAGATTTCATCCTCTGTGCTGAACACACGGCGGCTCCTCTCTCACCGGTGTCAGCTCTGGGAAACCTTCTTTACATTTAAAAAATGTCAAGGGGGGGGGCGGGGGGAGGAGACATATGTAATATTCTTTGTAATACTTTAAGCAATAAAACAAAATTTAAAAAAATAATAAAAAAATAAAACCCTGTGACCTGGGGTCTTTGGGGTAAATTTACTCAAAAATTTTTTTTATTGAGGTATATTTGACATTCAACATTGTGAAAGTTTAAGGTGTACACGTATTGATTTGCTATTTCTATTGCAATATGATTGCCATTGTACGTTAGCTAATGCCTCTATGATGTCACTGAATTACCATTTGTCTGGCACTGAGAGCAATTCTCGTTCTAGTCTCAGATTCCCCGGTGAAGCCTCGTTCAAAGCCTTGCCTGCCGCGTGCACACCTGACTGCCTCCTTCCAGAGCCCGGTTCTTAGGATGAGAGGATCCCCAGAGAGTCCTGAAGTAAAAAAGCAGGTTGCCCCTCAGTTTTCCCCACTGCCGCTTAGGATTTAATTTTGTGCATTTATATCTTTAAAAAAATTAGTTTGCTGTTTTAATGAGACAAACTAAAAAAATTAGTTTGCTGTTTTCTGTAGCCCAAAACTTATTTATGAGCATATTAGTTTAAAACAAGTTTCACTAATTTCTTTTTAGCTGATTTCTGATTTAATTGCAGTATGGCCAAAGATGTGGTCTCTCTACAGAGTCCATGAAATTTTAGGAAACCTTTTCTTTTGCGATCTACTTTATGTTCAATGTCCGTGAATGTGCACTTGTGTAATTGATCCTTTGAAGTATGTATAATGGGGTATTATCTCCATATTACAGGCAGGGAGTCAGGAGCCCAGAGGATTGTAAAGACTTGCCCAAAGCCCCACAGTAAAGCAGGAACAGAACTGAGGGATCTGGGAGGAAGTGGAGCCTGATGGTTAAGAGCAGGGACTCCAGTCCAGTTACCTGGGTTGCATCGAGGCTCTCTCATTTGCTAGCCATCTGCCTCCTGGGGATTACAATACGTAGTTCCTACTTCATAGGATTGTCAGGAGGTTTACAAATATGGCACATAGTAAACACGCAGTAAGAGCTAATGATTATTTCTATTTTTTTAATCCACTGTTTATGGTCCATTTAGTGTAGAGGAGTCATTCCACTGAAGAGTACGCCTTTAGAAATGTTTGCAACTACTCAGCCCGGCAATTTGTGTTATATTATGGCCACTGTGCCTGAGAGAAATTAGGGATAATTAGAAATACCACAGGCAAGTGGAGAAAAGCATTCTGGATGTAATCCACCGAGGGCACTCTAGCCAATTCAGCAACTTCTGTATTGAGCACCTATTATGTGTCAGTGACCATTCCTACCCAGGAGTTTTTTCCTATCTTCTGCAGCTCATTTATGCCTCAAACAAGGTAAATCCTGGGGGAAAACTTTATAAAATGAACAGCAATAAAAATGGTTAGAACTATAAGGTTGAAAGAAGGCTAGCAGGGGTGGGGGTGGGGGTGGCACGGGGTTTGGCCATGCACTTTGTGGTGGATCCCCTAAATAGGAGGAATTATCTGGGCTGCCCAGACTGTCAGAAGCTAATCCCTGCAATAATCACCCTGAAGCTCTCGGAGCCTAGAAGCATTTTGCAGGGAGGGAGGGTTGCCACGGTGGGTGTCCATTGGGCCGTCCAGTGGGAGCGGTCCTCTCTTCTCTTTTGTGGGCACGAACAGCTGACAGTCTTCAAAATAAAGGCGCCTGGCCTGCCTCTGAGGTGGGCCCCTGGAAACAGGCCAGCCCCCCTCTCCCTCATTGCAGACTCCATGCTCCACATCTGTCTCCATGAAATCTGACTTGCACTTTGAAATGTCCCAACTCTGGCCCCCTCACTCTTTCTGTTGGTGGAGAAATTGTGCAGTTACTTCCTTCTGTGCCATCTCCCCCAACCCCCAAAGGAAACATGCTTGATGATATAGTTTCCTTTTTCCTACTCCACCACTACTGCAAGGAATGTGTATGCAGGGACATTTTTTAAAAAGCTTTTTATTTTGAAATAATTTAGACTTAGAGAAAAGCTGCAAAAATAACAGAGCATTTCAGGATTCCCCTCACCTGGGTACCCTCATGTTCCGATCTTACATAAAACATAGTACAAAGATCAAAACCAAGGACTTAACATGGATAACAATACTAACACCTCAACCTGAGACTTTATTCAGATTTAACCCATTTTCCCATGGATGTCCTCCCTCTGTTACAGGAATCAATCCCGGCTCCCAAATTGCAGGTGATTGTCACGTGTCCTAGTCTCCTTTAATCTACGACAGTTCCTCGGTCTTTCTGTCTTTCATGACCTTCACACTTTTGAAGGATAGTGTTCAATTTTGTGGACAATTTGGGCTGCTTTCATGTTTTTTCATGATTAGACTGTGGTTATGTATTTTTGGCAAGTGCTAGGGACTAAATTGTGTCCCTCGGCCCCAATTTATAAGTTGAAGTCCGAAACCCCATTGTGACTGTTGGGAGATAGAACTTTAGAAGGGAATGAAGTTCAAATGAGGTCAGAGGGGCGGGGCCCTAATCTGATATCAGGGGCACAGGAGGTGAGTAGGTCTTATTACTGGTACTTTTTCCTTGAGATTTGGCTTAACGCATGTCTGAAGGGCTGTGTTCTTTCCACTGTAAAGTACTATGTTTCCTTTTATAATTAATAAATATTTTTGGGGGGAGATACTTTTAGATTATTCAAGTAACTGTTTTTCTTGGAACTTTCCCCCACTAAGTGTAGCATCCATTGGTGGGGTTTTGCCCGCAGTAATCATTATTGTGAAGTCCTAATGGTGATCTTGTATTTCCTTCTACATTTATTAATTGGAATTCTTTTGTGAAGAAGAGATATATCTTCTTGCCAATTTACTTATTTGTTCAATTATCTTAAAATATCTGAATAGACTTATGTATGTTTATTTTTATCTAGGATTACAATTAGATGTTGTTATTTATTGTATTGTTCAATTGTTCTGGCTTTGGCCATTGGGAACTCTTTTAGGTTGGTTTCTATGCTCTTTCAGACTTTTTGAGCACTTCCTTACTTCCCTACCAAAAAAAAACACACTCCAGAATCATCTCATACTTTCTTGCCCAGACCTCGAACCAATTACTTCAAGGAGCCCTAGTTCCTGTGGTTGGAACAGTATTTAAAAAGCAAGATGAGTGCTGGGTGCCCTCGTTGCTCCTGGGACATTTGTTCTTTCCAGGAATATTTTTCTGTGCTCCCATCTGCCGTAGTGCCTGAAATGCTGAGTCTCCTGGAAACCCATGTGACTGAAATAAGGCAGCCCACTACACTCCAGCGGCCTGAGAGATGGACTGTTACGTCTGGCAGGTTTTTTGGTCCCCAGTTAAAATGCAAACATCCCTGGATTGTAGGATGACGTGATAACATAGAACTAGGTGAAAGCAGGCTCCTTGTGAAGGAGGCCCAGGCACAGCCCATGCCCGAGGTCAGCCCTGACACCGGGGACAGGGAGGGACCTGGAAGAGGAAGTGGGTGTTCACCGGTGACTGTTACAGCTTACTCACAAACTTCCCTAAGGCCAAAGTTACCCTTCATCCCTAAAACGGAGAGAGAGCAGTACTCCTTCACTCTCCATTTTGGGTATATGTAAAGTATTTTGGGGTCAGAACGTTGCTGAGAACTGGCAAAAATATCTAGGTAATAACTTCACTAACTTATGTCAAGCCAACATAGACCTAGATATCCACTTTCTAAAACGTGTTCCATTGCAAAATTTTGTCCCTTATTTGCCCTACTCATGTAATTCTGGTCCTTTAATTGATCTCCGCTCCATTCTTCTCTCTCAAGTGCATTTGATCAACTATAAACTCTTCTGATAACCCACACTTCCTTTCTTCTTAGTGTTAGCATGGTATATGTTTCCTCCATTCATTTACTTTTACTATATGTGTCTTCATAGTTAAAATGCATTTCTTGTAGACAATATATAGTTGGGTACTGTTTTATGATCCACTCTGGTGATCTCTGCCTTTTAATTAATGCATTTAGATCATTGATGTTCAAAGTGATTATTGATACAGATGAATTAATACCTACCATATTCATTACTGTTTTCTATGTGTTTCCTTGTTCTTTGCTACTATTTGTCTTCCACTCTCATCTAGTTTTATTTTTAAAAACTTTTTTAATTAAAAATTTTAATTATCATTGACATACACTATTCATTTCAGGTGTACAACATTGCCTTTTGTGGTTTTAATTGAGCATTTCATATTTTTCTCCTTTCATAGCATATCAGTTATGCTTTTTTTTAATTTTACTTTTTAGTGGTTTCCCTAGAGTTTACAACATATATTTATAACAAATTCAAATCCACTTTCAAATTATACTATACCATTTCATTGGTAGTGTGAGTACCTTATAATAACCCTAATTCCTTTCTCCTCTCCCTTGTATTATTGCTGTTATTAATTTATATATAAGCATATATAAGCATATATATAACATATATACACATATATGTTATATACATAAGCATACATAATTGAATACATTGTTGCTATTATTCTTTTGAACAAACTGTTATCTGTTGGAACAATTAAGAATAAAAAAATGGAAGTTTTTATTTTACCTTCACATATTCCTTCTTCAATGCTCTTTCTTTCTTTATGTAGATCTGAGTTTCTGACTTATATTATTTTCCTTCTCTCTAAAGAACTTATTTTAACATTTTTTGCAAGGTGGGTTTGCTGGCAACCAATTCTCTCAGTTTTTGTTTTTCTGAGAAAGTTTTTATTTCTCCTTCACTTTTGAAGGAAAATTTTTCAGAGTACAGAATTTTAGGTTGGTGATTGCTTTCTATCAACACTTTAAACATTTCACTCTACTCTCTTCAAGCTTGCATGGTTTCTGAGAAGTCAGAGTAATTCTTATTTTGTTCCTCTATAGCAGGGGTGGGGAATGTCTAGCAGAATAAGGTCCAGGGGTGAATTAATTAAATGTTTGACCAAATATAGCAGGGTAATTTTTAAGTCGATAATTTTGTATGGCCGGAGAATGATGTTATGAATATTCAAATGGTTCTTGACAGAGAACAGGTTCCCCACCCCTGCTCTATAGATAAAGTCCCCTCCCCCCAGCTTCTTTCAGAATGTTTATTTTTGATTTACTATAATTTAAAAATGATATGCCTGGGTATGTACTGGGAGTGGGGTGGGGTGGGATGGGGCATTTATCCTTCTTGATGTTCTCTGAGCTTCCTGAATCTGTGGTTTGGTGTCCGATATTAATTTAGGGAAATTTCCAGTCATTATTGTTGTGAATATTTCTTCTGTTTCTTTCTTCTCTTTTCTTTCGGTTATTCCCATTATGCTTATATTACACCTTATGTAGCTGTTTCATAGTCCTTGATATTCTCTTCTGTTTTGTTTTTTTATTTCAGTCTTTGTTCTCTGCTTTTTGATTTTTGAGGATTCTCATGATATGTCCTCTGGCTCACAGACTCTTTCCTCAGCGATGTCCAATCTGCTAATGAGCCCATCAAAGACGTTCTTCACTTTGGTTACAGCAATTTTTTTTTTAATCTCTAGCATTGTTTTGGTTGTTTCTTAGGATTTCCATCTCTCTGCTTACATTGCCCATCTGTTCTTGCGTGCTGCTTTCTTTATTTATTAGGGCCCTTAGCATATTCATCAGCATTGTTTTAAAGTCCTACATCTCTGTCATGTCTGCCTCTGAGGCTTGCTCTATTCAAACTGTGTTTCTGCCTTTCGGTGTGCCTGGTAATTTTTGCTTGAGAGCTTGACATGAGGTACCAGGTAAAAGGAACAGCTGTAAACAGGCCTTTAGTGACCTGGGGGTGTGATATGCCGGGAGGGAAGCATTCTACAGTCCCGTGACCAGGTCTCAGTCTTTTAGTGAATTTATGCCTCTGGACTGTGAGCTTCACAGTGTTTGTAACTTTTTTTCTCTTCCTTAAAGAGGGGCGGGATTCCTAGAGCCACAGGAGCTGGTGTTTCCCCTCCCCTCCCCTCCCCCGTCAATTAGGCCCTGAGCCTCCCCCAGCAGGCCGGCCTCTGGTTAACTAGTCTCACCTGAGGGCAGGTCCAGGAGAACAGGCTGCTCTGGAGTATTTGAAAATGGCTCCTTTCCCTTCTCCCTCCTGGAAGCTCTCAGAACTTGTCTCAGGCACTGACTGTGGGGATCTGGCTGAGCTCCTGGAGGTGAATTTCCCCACAGGCAGACCTCGGGGGGCCTGCGGCTCCAGGCCACCGCTGTAAAGTGAGTGTAGCTGTAACGAAACTTGCGATCTTTTTGCTGGTGGAGGGTCTGGCCTTCAATTTGTAAAACCACGACATCTGTGAAGTGCAGTGAAACGAGGAGTGCCTGCATCGCGGGAGCTCGCCCGCCACGGGGCTCTCCTGGAGCTTCAGGCCGCCAGCAAGTGGTCAGCCGCTGAGTTCAGGTTCTCCAGCCCCGCGCTGGTTCCCGCGGGCAG
Organism: Myotis lucifugus; assembly: GCF_000147115.1. Classification (NCBI taxonomy): domain Eukaryota; kingdom Metazoa; phylum Chordata; class Mammalia; order Chiroptera; family Vespertilionidae; genus Myotis; species Myotis lucifugus. Next base: position 1,794,772 of record NW_005871094.1, on the reverse strand, counting down.
CTCTGCGCCCAGGCTCCGCTCCCCAGGCTCCGCTCCTGTAGGTAAGTCGTGCCTCCTTTCCCCGCTTTTTGTTTCTCCAGCCTTGGGGGCAGCAGTTTGCCCTGTGCTCTCCCCTCTCTTACAGACCCAGGCAGAGTTGTTGCATTTTCCGTCTGGGCAGCTTCTACTTGTTAGGAGGGAGTGGTGGTTTCTAAGCTCCTTGTGTGTGGACCTGGACACTGAAGGCGTCTCCAGCTTCTACCTGCCTTCTGACTTGGGCTCCCCGCACCGCACCTCTCCTCCCCACCCCTTCTCTCTAAACATCCAGCGGATTTGTAGTTGGAGTGTCAACATGAAGGCCAAGGAAATAGCAGTCTGTTTTTCAGAGAGGCTGGTTGACATGCTCTGGAGCAGGGGTCCTCAAACTTTTTAAACAGGGGGCCAGTTCACTGTCCCTCAGACCGTTGGAGGGCCGGACTATAGTTTAAAAAAAAACTATGAACAAATTCCTATGCACACAGCGGCGGCAAAAACACCCGGCGGGCCGGATAAATGTTTTTGGCGGGCCGCATGTGGCCCGCGGGCCGTAGTTTGAGGACCCTGGTCTAATCAATTGCCTGACATTCATGTTTCCAGGGTATCCTTGTTTATGCCTCCAAACTCCTGGAGCCCTCACTGGTTGGATTAGAAATGGGATGTTTTCAGATTTCCTAAAACCTAGCACCACTGCCTTCTTAAAACATGGCGTCTGTCTTTAAACATTTGAATCATTTATCATCATTCTGGGCTTCAGATCGGTGTTAGCCGAGGACTCTCAGCACTTGCTTCTCACTTGATTATCCACAAGTGTTTCCGACTCCATTAGTCAATCTAGTTTACATTTGGCTCACCTGTGCTGCTCATCAGCTACTCTGCTAGTCCCGGTCTTAATTGAACCTTTTTAGGAACATTAGCATAATCAGGGGAGAAAGCAGGATTGAGCAAAGATCTTCAATTTTTGTTGGATGGATTTACTTTTGGATACAAGGAACTTCATTATGGTGTCAGAATTGTTTCTGGGTTCCTGGCAGACGCATTTCAGCTCAGCCAGGTGGGAGCACAAGAAACATGGACAAGTTAATCTAGGGTGCAAGTTCAATGTGTGTGGAGGAGAACATCACATGATGTGAGGAAGGGAAATGCTGCTACTCCAGGGTGTTCATCCACGTGCAGCCCATCACCTGTACTGAGTGAGAAGCTGCTGGCGCAACCTTTGCTTTGACATCGTTAGCTCAGAAGCTTATGAAAGCACAGATGTCTTTCTGCCTAAGGAGACGACGACTTCAAAGAGGAAGAATGGGGACAAAACCATAGCTGCCATTTTTGGCAAAAAAAGATCGTCAAGTTGACATGCAAAACTGTAAACATAATTCTTTCCTAAAATATGTGAGGAAGCACCAGGCAATCTTTAACCCAAATAAATGACTGTGGCAAGAGAAAAAGAATAAAGAGATTTTCCCTTTCTTCATCACTCCCCAATTGAGCAGGCGTGTATTTGACTCTCATAATAAAATAGTGAACATCTCATAAAAAACAAATAAATTTAATCAAATGACAATGTTCTGGTTCAGGTCAGAGGTACTAGATTTTTTTGACTCCCTGATATTTAATCAGTAAGACCTCCTTGTAAAGTCATGCCCTTTTAATCTTCTGAAATGAGGGAGTTGAAACTTTTAAAAGGTAACCAGTACGTGTCACAACCAAAACATAGGCACTTAGTCTGGTTATCCTCAGAGAAGAATTCCTTTTTTTTTTCTTCCCATCATCAAACCACAGTAATATCTCCTGAGTGAGCCGTTCAGTTGCCTGCAGGAACTGGGTGGCAGACATCCAGGTTTTAATTGTTTTTTTTTATTGATTATTATCATTATGAAGAGAATTGTTAACAGTGGCATGAAACAAGAGTTAAACTCATTACGGTCAGGAGATGGACTGCAGGCTGGCTGTAATGGGACATTCAAAAAGAAAAGGAGTAAGAAAGTGCTTCTGCGTTCAGTGCAAGGAGTAGATGTTAGGAAGCAGGTCCTCCTCGGGGCAAGGGAGCCTGGGACCACGTTGCTGTTTTTTGCAGCAAATGAAACACTGGGCATTCTCTCCCTGGACGTGGATGCTCCCTACAGAGCGCTGGGCTCCATCCCCTGCTTGGTTCTATTAGACAATCGGGTCAGAGGGCTCTGGGGCCGAACCCATCCAGGTGGGGCCTGCAGCTGCTCGTGGGTTAGTGAGGGGACACAGTGCAGAGAGATTCCTGGGGCAGCGCCACCCTGCAGGCAGGGTCGTCATCAGGGTGCCAGGCAATGCCCGGAGGGGCCTGCTGGGCATGTACACAGGTCTCAGTGCTGCTGCCACCTCCTCCCGTGTCTCCGCCCGCATCAGGGTTACACAACACCATACGCTACCAGTGGAGCAAGTCCAACCGGGTGGAGCTTTGCATACCTGAGGCCATAACATTTCATGCAAATTTACAAGCACCACCAGGGGCGCCAACCTGAGCAGGACATGGCGCTTGCCCCCCAGGAGTAGCAGGTCCTCTCTGCCACCCCCGTGGGTTTTCTAGCTCGGTTTGCTCATTCCCTGCACACACCAGGGCTGAAATGACTTTGTTTTCTGTTTGTTCTCTCCTCCCAGCACATAAGCCCTGTTGGGCTGGAGTCATGTCGGTAGTACTTACTGTAGTGCCGACACATATTTAGACAATAAATATTTGCCGGATGAATGAGCTCACCATCTAGAGAGCTGGCTAGCCTTACCACCTCCTTTCATTAAATTCACACTGAGCTGAAATGCCCCCAGTTTCTTTCGTAGTTGGATTCTCTGGGCATCTCGTAGATCCTGTGGCTCCTGTATCAGGAATGTCTCTCTTCCCTGACCTTTCACTTTCCCCTCCCTTCTTGCTCTTGTACCTGGAGGCATTTTTTAGCTTCTGGAGCCACTGTGGCTGGTATGGTCTCAAGCAGGCTGCTTTGAAATGATTTCACAGTCTTGGTTGAAAGGAAGATAGTGCTGAGCCTCCCCCACCCCCCCTCAGTCTTCATTTTTGGCAGGAAGGCCAACACTGGCTGCTCAGTGGTTAGGGTGCCCAGTGGTTAGCATGGGAATCCTGGTGAGTCTTAGCCCTGTGGCTCCTCTTTGTCCCGTGTCATGCTGCCCTCTCTATGCAACCTCCCCGCCCCTCCCAGCACTACTTGTGCCACAACTTCTTATTCCCATATTTTGTCTTATAACCACTAAGTGGGTCTGGCAATTAGCTGGGCTGTCGGCTGGGACACTCCAGGTTCTTTCCATGCTGAGATGCAAGGGGCAAGCCCCAGCGAGGAAGCACTGGTTGTTGCTGGGTTTGGGTTTTATGTCCCATTTGGCTCCAGCAAGTCACATGGCCAAGCCCAGGAGTTCGTGTGGGAGGTAGTTACACAGGGGCATGGATAAAGGGAGGCACGATTCACTGGGGTCATTACTGTAACAATCTACCACAGCTAGAAAGAGAGGTGCGTTATCTGTGGGTGTGGCTTTTTACTTGCTTCAGCTAACACATTATACTCTCCCCTGATTTTGCTGATCATTCCATAACTAGGTCCTGGCCAATCCTCGAGTTTTTCTTAACCGATTCCATCAGTATCAGGAGTTGGCAGCCTTTTTCTGCAAAGGGCCAGAGAGTAAACACTTTAGGCTTTGTGAGCCATGCAGGCTGTTACAATCACTTGCATCTGTTGTGAGGTGTGGCAGCAGCCACAGACAATATGTACATGAATGGGGCATGGCTGTGTTCCAATAAAACGGTTTACAAAAGCAGCTTGTGGGCCAGGTTTGGCCTGTGAGCCATGGTTGGCTTTGCTGAGTCTTGATCTATATGATACTGTTTTAGATTGCTAACAAAATGTACATTACACTCAAGTATTGCTACTTCTCAAACTTGAAAATTCAATGTCTTTGTGGAATTTGATTTCCTCATGAAATAACATAATTATGTTAATAGATACATGTAACATAATATTTTTCACCTAATTGTTTAAAATCATAAGCAAGTCCATGAAAAGTTTTCTACCTATCTCCTTAATAACTGGGGAATAGCTGTGTTAATGAAATGAAATGCCATGAGTTGGTTCAGTGGGTGGGGCAATATAACAGGTTTAGAGAGAACAAACTTTAGAGTCAGAACTAAGTTGCCTGAGTTCTAGCTCTTGCTCTACCACTAATTGGCTGCGTGACCACAGGCCACTTCTCTGAGTTTTAGTTTTCTTATTTGATAATAGGGATGACAACAGTGCGACCTCATAGGGTTATTATACAAATTAAATTCATTTACATAAAAAAACTTAGAATGGTGCCCAAATGATAGTAAATGCTCAGTTAAAATGGTGAAAAAAATCAAAATATCATAAAACTCTAACTTCTTTAAATAGTACTGTTTGATAAGCAGAGGCATGGGGTAGTTTCCAGGTTCAAAGTGTTGTGGTATAGTTTCAAGAATTTTAAATTTTAACTTAAAACTGTTAGAACTAATAAGTAATTTTAGTAAAATCACAGGATATAAAAATATGTTGCATTTCTATATACTAACAATTATCCAAAAAGAAAATTAAGACAATTATAATAGCATCAACAGGAATAAAATACCTAGAAATAATTTAACCATGGAGATGAAATACTTATATAATAAGATCTACAAAACATTAACAAAAGAAAAGAGACACAAATAAATGGAAGGGCAATTCATATTCATGAGTTGGAAGAACTAATATTGTTAAAATGTCCATACTTCCCCAAGTGATTTATAGATTCAATACAGTCCCTAACAGAATCCCAATAACATTTTTAAAGACATAGAAAAACAATCCTAAAATAATTTGGAAACAACAAAAGACTCCAGAGTGCCAAAGCAGTTTTGAGCAAGAACAACAAAGCTGGAGGCATCACACTTCCTGATTTCAAAAGATATTGCAAAGCTACAGTGATCAAAACAGACTGGTACCGTCATAAAGACAGACATATAGACCAATGTAACAAACTAGAGACAGACATAAACCCTCACATATATGGTCAACTAATATTTGACAGTGGAGCCAAGAATACTCAATGAGGAAAAGATAGTCTCTTTGATAAATGGTGTTGGAAATGGGATACTCCCATGTAAAAGAATGAAATTGGACTTTTATGTCACACCAGATACAAAAATCAACTCAAAATGGATTAAAAAGTGAAATTTAAACCCTAAAAAAATAAAACTCTTAGAGAGAAACTTAGGGAAATGGCTATTGACATTGGACTGGACAATGATTTCTTTGATATGATACCAAAAGCACCGGCCACAAAGCAAAAATAGACAAGTGGGACATCACACCAAAAAGCTTCTGCACAGCAAAGGCAGCCACTTACAACATAAAAAGGCAGCCTATAGAGTAAAAGAAAATGTTTACAGATCATATATCTGATAAGGAATTAATATATAAAATATATACGGAACTTGTATAACTCAATAGCAAACCCCCAATAACTCGATTGAAAAATGTGCAAAGGACCTGAACAGACAATTTTCCCAAAGAAGACATACCAATGGCCAACAGATATATGAAAAAGTGTTTAATGTCAGTAACCATCAGGGACATGAAAATCAAAACCTCTATGTGATATCATCTCACACCTGTTAGGTTAGCTGTTATTTAAAAAAAAGCAAAGGACAAGTGTTGGCAAGGATGTGTGGAGAAAAGGGAGCCCTTGTACTCTGTTGGTGGGAAGGCAAATTGGTGCAGCCACTATGTTTGAGGTTTTTTGGTGTTAAGTTGTATGAGTTTCTTATGTATTTTGGATATTAACTCCTTATTAGATATATCATTGGTGAATTTAATTGTTTTTCTTTTTATGGTTTCTTTCACTGTGCAAAACTTTTTAGTTTGACGTAGTCCCATTTGTTTATTTTTTTTGTTTTCCTTGCCCAAGGAGACATTTTTTAAAAAAAATTACTAAAAGTGATGTCAAAGAGTTTGCTGCCTGAGTTTTCTTCTAGGAGTTTTATGGTTTCAGGCCATACATTTAAATCTTTAATCTACTTGCATTTATTGTATATGGTGTAAGAAAATGTTCCAGTTTCATATTTTAGTATGTCTGTCCAATTTTTACACCACCATTTATTGAATAGACTGTTTTTACCCCACTATATGCTCTTGCCTCCTTTGTCATAGATTAACTGACAATATAGGTGTGGGTTTTTTATGCATTCTCTATTCTGTTCCATGTGTCAGTTTTTATGCCATATCATGCTATTTTGATTGCGATAGCCTTGTAGAATGCTTTGATATAAAGTGATATCTCTTACTTTGTTCTTCAAGGTTGCCTTTGCTATTCTGGGTGTTTGTGGTTCCATATAACTTTTAGGGTTATGTGTTCTAGCTCTGTGAAAAACACCATTGGTATCTTGATATGCATTGCCTTGAATCTATAGATTGCTTTGGGTAGTGTGGAAATTTTAATGTTAATTCTTCCTATCCATGAATATGGTATATGCTTCCAATTATTTGTATCTTCATTTCATTCTTCAATGCCTTATAGTTTTTCAAGTACAGGTTTTTTACCTCCTTAAATTTATTCAGTTTTGACGCAATTGTAAATGAAATTATTTTCTTAATTTCCCTTGTTGATATTTTTTATTAGTCTATAAAAATGCAACTGATTTGTGAATATTAATTTTGTATCTTGCTATTTGACTGAATTCATTTATTAGTTCTAATAATTTTTTTTTGGTGGATTCTTTAGGGTTATCTATAGCATGGGTGGGGAATGTCCTAGAAATCATTTGGTCTGGCCCTGCCAAGGCATTAGGGGTGAGTTAATTAAATGTTTGACCAAATATAGCAGGCTAATTTTTAAGTTGATAATTTTGTATAGCCCTCAAATGATATTATAAATATCCAAATGGCCCTTGGCAGAAAAAAAGGTTCCTTGCCTCTGATATATAGTATCCCAACAATTCCATTTTGGGATATATACCCAAAGCAATTGAATTCTAAATCTCAAAAAGATCTGATCTACATTCCCATGTTTAGTGTAGCATTATTCACAATAGCCAAGACATGGAAACAACCTAAATGTTTATCAATTTACAAATAGATAAAAGAAAATGTGGAAACAGGTGGAACAAAAGTAGGTTTACAGTTGTAAATACGAGAAAGTTTATTCTTGTATTATTTATTAATTATTGTATTTTTTATACAAACAACTGTAGACCTACTTTTGCCCCACCCTGTATACAGACAATGTAACATTATTCAGTCTTAAAAAAGAAGGAAATCCTGACATATGAGACAACATAGACCTTGGCGGTATTATGCTAAGTGAAATGAGCCAGACACACAAAAAATAATGCATGATCTCATGTATATGTGAAATCTAAATTACAGTAGTCCCCTCCTTACCTATGGTTTTGCTTTCCAAGGTTTCAGTTACCTGCTGTCAACTGTGGTCTGAAAATGTTAAATGAAAAATTCCAGAAATGAACAATTTATAAGTTTTAAATTGTGCACTGTTCTGAGTAGCTGATGACATCTCACCCTGTCCTGCTTGGGGCTATAAATCATCTCTCCACCGTGCACACTCTCTTGCCTGTTAGTCACTTAGTAGTAATCCCAGTTATCAAGTCAATTGTCATGGAATCATAGTACTTGTGTTCAAGTCACCCTCATTTTACTTAATAATGTCCTCAAAGTCATTCACATAACTTTTATTACAGCATATTGTTAAAATTTTTCTAGTTCATTACTAGTTAGTTATAATTATTCTATTTTATTATTCTACTGTGCCTAATTAATAAACATTATCAGATGTATGTATAGGGGAAAATAGCATACATAGGGTTGGGTGCTTACCACGGTTTTAGGTATCCACAGGGGGTCTTGGAATGTACCCCCATGGATAAAGGGGAACTACTGTGGTCAAACTCACAGAAGCAGAGTAGAATGGCGGTTGCCAAGGGCTGGGGGAGAGGGAAATGGGAGGTGTTGGTTAAAATACACAAAGTTTTAGTAAATAAATTCTGGAGATAATTGTTTTAAAAATTAAAAAAAACCCCACCAGGTCACAGAGCCACCCCATAGACTGAAGCAGCGTTCAGCAAGGGAGTAGGTCTGAGCATTGGTTTTGAATATCTGCGTGAGAACAGTTTTTATTTTCACTTATTTGTAGGAGCATGGGCTCTAAAATGAGACAAAATTAACTTTACTGTTCATGTGTTATTTACTGGCTGTGAGCAAGTTAATTTCCTCTCTCTTGGTCTGTCTCTCTTGTTAACATCTCTTTACTGTGAAAAGTGAATAAGGTAAAGAAGTTCTCAGCACAATGCCTAGCTCCTGTCACACAAGAAATGTTCATTAAAAAAATTACATAAATTAGCTGAGATCTGAGTACCTTCAAGCCTGCTGAAACTGGACTAGCGAATCACGGGTAGGGCGACATAGCTGGACTTGGTAACGCCCACAGGGGACGTAGAGACACACGGGACATTAGATGTCAGGAAGGGACATAAAGATATAAGACATTTTCAGACTTGTTAGTAAAGCCTTAGAAAAAGCTAGCTTCTTTAAAAAATGATTTTAATTATCTCGTGTATCCTCAAAACTAATATCCTCTGGCTAGGAATCATCTTTGCATACTTTCCTTTGTGTGATAGATTAGTGTTGCCTGACATGTGAGCCACCGTTCTACCCCAGCCCTGTAAATGAGACTACCCTCGGCTGCAGCTGCGGAATGCAATGCGTAGAAGTTGCTAGGGTGGCCAGACAGTCCTTCGTTCGCTTCTTTTTATAGCTGTGCTTCAGGATATGCCACAGTGGCTCAGCGGCCTGCATTCCACCCCATGCGCAGCATTTCCTCAGAAGAACCATTGTGATGTGATCTTTGTCTCTACTTCACTGATTTGGTTTGCAATAGGAGTAGTATTTAGAAGGCTACTT
>NW_005871094.1:1730950-1785715 GCF_000147115.1 Myotis lucifugus | reverse complement strand
TTCTTCCCTGGTGTTCAGGTCCTCTTAAAAGCTGGCTGATAAATTTTTCTCAATCCAAGTGGATTAATATTCAAATGAAAAGCTTTGGAAAAAAAAAATCCTAATGCTAATGATTCTGGCTGGCATTTTGGGAAAAGAGTTTGACCTAAAAACTGAAGTAACCTTGGCACGAGGGGGCACCCACTGCAGTGGGAGAGAGAAAAGCCTTTGGCCTCCCAGAAGGGCTCTCTCCCTGCTACGGACTGGCAAGCCAGAAGCCAGAGGGACACCATTAGGTGGTTGCAGCAATTTCAAAGTGACATGCTGTTGGGGAAAAAACCACAAAAGTCTGCGGTCAGAATTGGATTCCAAAGAACTGACATGTGGCCTTATTCAAACTCATTAAGAGGTTTTAAATAGGAGAAACTTACATGGGCAAAGGGCAAAGCAGCTGCACCCAGTGATGGCGGGCAGGACAATCCACACCCCTCCCAGTACAGGGTCCCTTTTTAAAGGGGATATTAGGGGTTAATAGCAAAACCAGACGGCAGGTAGTTGTATTGACCTCCTGAGAGAACAATGTATCACTATGTTAAAGGAAAAGTTAAAAGATAATATCAGGCAGTTATTATACTCTATCCAGTGGTTCTCAACCTTCCTAATGCCGCGACCCTTTAATACAGTTCCTCATGTTGTGGTGACACCCAATTTCATTGTTACAAATTGAACATAATTAAAGCATAGTGATTAATCACAAAGACAATATGTAATTATATGTTTTCCGATGGTCTTAGGCGACCCCTGTAAAAGGGTCGCGACCCACAGGTTGAGAACCGCTGTGAGGGCACGTTTGTCCTTTTGGGTGGCATTCCGTCTTTGGGGTAATTAGCCAAGAGTGAGGATACAGAGTTAAACAGTCCCAAAAAAGTTCATCTCCCAGGCGCCTTGGCTGCTGGAGCCATAGTGCATCTCTAAAGTGAGCTCCCCTGCACCTGTGATGTGGCAAGCCTGAGAGGAGACTCATGCCGCTTCCCCCCAAATTCCTGCTGTTCCCCTCACCCTCCTTTGGAATTCAAGGAGCGGACTTGGGCAGGGCCTAAATGTCAGGAATTCGGCCGTGCGTGGGGGCTGTAACCCTGGACTATGGAAATACTGTCCACAGCCAGGTGAGAGGACATCCTACAGAGAAAAAGCCCTGATAAAAGTGAGGGGTTATTCTCACCCGTGTCCAATCCTTGGACCCACTGTTACATCTTACCCTGACTTCTTTTGCCCTGAACATAACTTTGAATATCATCTTGAGATTTTCTTGGGTGTCCAGAGCTCAGGACTTGGCCTGAGTCTTACCGTCTCCCATGTTAAAGGATTCCATTTACTTTCTAGGAAGCTAGCCTTGATGATGTCCTATTTCCAGGCTTTTTGACCATTGGTTTCTCCCTTTATGGTCTGTACACTGGTCCTCAAACTTGGGCGTACATCAGAATCACCTGGAGGGCTTGTTACAGCAGACTGTGGACCCAGCCCCATAGTTTGGGTAGGACCGGGCTGGGCATTTCGATCAAGTTCTCAGTTTATGGTGATATTATTAGTCCAGGGACCATCTTTTGAGAATCACTGGCAATGCAGGAAGAAACAAAATCTTGTAACCGTCTGATACATTGTGCTGTGTGAAAGTCCTGTGATGGCTGCTCTCTAATCACCAATTTCGCAGTAACTCATCCTTAACTCTTTCTTTCCTATAGATGTGCTTACCATCAGCAGATACTGGTCTTCTCTTCAATTATATAAGGGGGCTCTGTCCCCTTTAACACATATTTAGCCAGACTTAAATACTTTTATAGACCTCAATTCTTAAAACAAGAACTTCAGTGCTTATAACCTTTTCTGTGGACACTCCCACCTACAACCACACATACTACCTGTGTGTACTCTTCTGTCGACCACATGAAAGTTCTGAAAGACAGCTTTTGCTGTATTTTAGCATCTGTACATATTTTTGGACCATTTCAAAGTAAACTACACAATAGTCTTGGATTATCAACAAGATTACAATAGAATCACAAATTTTACCTACGATCATGTTCAGTTTTGAGGTTTAAAGTGGTTTAATGTTAAATCAGAACATTTATACTGAAAAACATACCCTATAAAAGTGCTCAGGGTCAAGTGAGTTTTGGAAAAAATGATGACCCTTCAAGGACGGTGCAACTTACATGAGCACGTGAAAGATCGATCAACTTTAACACTTATTTAGACCCTGGTGACCCAGGCTGTGCTGGTTGCCTTGTCCCTTGTAATGGACCCAACATTATAGCAAAGCCATTTGTATCAAGAGACTGACACAAAAGCAAAACTTCCCAATGAGCAGCCAGAATTAAATCGTTCCTATGTCTTATTTTTCTTTCCACTGAAAGTGTGATTCAGGGAGAAAATTTAGATTAATTACATGTTTAAGTTGATCAAAGTACTGGTTCAGTTGTGAAGACTGGAAAAGGGAGGTGATAGTAACTGAGGGAGAAAAATGGCTTCCAACATGTTAGCTGTAGCACAATTCAAGTTTATTCCATTTGTTCTTGCAACACAAAACTTAAACACAGTATTAGTTAGCATTCTGATGTACATGAACTAGGATAATATGAGAAACCCAATTGTGTCAAAAGTATTACATTGTGGAAAAAATGAACTCAAATATATCAAAATGCACAAAGCATTAGTCTTCCTCTGTTACTGCTTAGAAAGATATGATTGTTTCTCCATTTACAAAATAGAATCAGGACAATTTAAATTCTTTAAATTTTGCATGCAAAAACACTGCAACTGCTTATGTAGGAGGGCACTCTCACCAGCTTCTATACACAATCGAGTATGCAATATTTCATGGAAGAAAACAGCAGCTTAATTGAAGTGTTAGGGGAAAAAAATCAAATACGCACATACTGATTTGAACTCCATTATTTGAGAAAAAGAATCAATGAATAAAGGGGCTACTTGCTTGCAGCTTCCACACACTGAACCACCTACCTCCCCTTCATGCCCCACTGGGTTTAGAAGGTGAGCTATGCATAGAAGAACTACTTGGTTTACTCAGGTGCTGTATTTGAACTGTAAGTCTATAGATACCAGTCTGAAGCTGCAAGGGAGAATTTGTTAGTATACTAATAGCATAGTAAACACTCGGGTGTTTTTATACACCTGTTTTTAATTGCTATAGTGCATACGAAATGACTGACTTAATACAAAACTACAGAACATGCAAGGTTTTTGCTGAGATGTTAAATATTACTTCAGTGGAGAAAAAAAAACGTACTTAACCTTTCACTAATGCATGTAGTACCAAAAAAGCAGACATGGTTTTAACTTCCTTTACTCAAATATGAACATTAAGTGTTGTGAATTTTTCTGCCAAGTGGTTCAGAAATACATTATAAATAACCTAGTTAAAAAAAAAAAGAAATTGTAAACCATCTTGGCCAGTCTAGTCTATGTTTACATGTTATTTTCTCAAGCAACTGCTTCATAATTATGGGGTTTACAAAAAGACTGGGAAAGAAGAAGGCGCAGTAGCCTCCACTGCATCACAGGGAACACAGGGCAAACTGTACAAAAAGTCACCTGGCTTCTACACCGGTGACTGTGGGAAGCAGACCAGGTTCAGGAATGATAGGACAGTGCACTCTCTGCAATAGCCAACTAGAACAAAACACGGAGGATGTAAAGGTAAAACTGTGTAGAGGGTAATCCAAGCCTTTTAGATCACATTATGTCAAGAGGTGAAAACAAAGATTTCAAAACACCTTGTTGATGGTTAAAGATTGATAGAGTGCCCTCCATCTCCAATGAGGATGGCTCCAGGTTTCAGTTCAGTGCGGTCATGAAGTACTGATACTGACTTTTACTGACTCTAACAGGCTGCATTAAGGCAGCAGAATTAGCCTTAAGTGAAAAAAGCCACAGGATAAAAAAGGGTTCATGGGGAAAAGTACACACGTGTACACACGTGTACACACACACACACACACACACACACACACACCAACCAATCAGCAACTGATCAATAAGACTTATTAGCCAGGCTGACGGTTCTTTGATAGTTTAACTTTGCTGTCGAATGCTACATTGCCTTAAAAAACCATCCATAACTCTTTATTATCCACAATCTGAATACTAGTCCCTAACCCCCCGTTTTTAAAAATTTGAGGTACATTTAGTTATTGCATGACATGGCTAAGGAAAAATCTTAATATTTTTAGAAAGCTTAAATGGGTGGCAGGTCAAAGGAATCTTAGTATTTTAAATGCACAACAGCAAAATTTAAGAGTATATGCTCTAATTAGTCATACTGCTCAAGAAATAAACATTTGAAAATGTGTCTAAACATTTTCTGCAGGTCATAATTATTTTAGGGCTGTATTTAAGGGCACAGAGTACATCTTGAAAGTGTCACACTTTATATGATGCATGATTTAGAAAAGAATAAAAAATATACTGTGCAGGTGGGCTGGCCTATGTTCAGCAGAAGTTTATCAACAGTTGGGGAACCTGGTAACAAGCATATTTTTGAAGAGATGGGGGTTAAATTTGTCCAAATAGTAAATCTCACCCCAGTGATAGCTTTGGTGCAATAAGTAATCAGCATTCAAGATGGGTCAAAGAGACATTCCAACAATGTTCCTTGTTCTCCACACATAACCGGGGCCAATCCATTCAAATAGCAAATGAAGAAAACTATAGGTACGAAGACAACTGTTCTCTCTTTGTATGATACTAACAGGCTTATGGCTATGATTCTAGTTTTACATCCCCTTTTACTACCAGCAAAGTTTAAAAGTGTTTCAATGTTATATAAGTATTTGAATCTAGAGGAGAAAAATTTATGCATACTGGAATGGTTTCTCCTATAGACTTCCAAAATTTAAGATTTTATAAATAAAACTAGTCAGTTTTACCTAAAGATACATGAAATCCATGTGAAAGGGGAGAGGAAATCCAAAGTTCAGGCATCTAGCAATTTAGGTGTGCCCCATCTCACCTTCACTGAGCTTTCGCGTAAAGGCGGAAAGTCACTGAGGCAAGATTTGGTCACCAACCACAGGCAGCGATCTTCACTACACCAGGAGATTCCCCAGAGTGCACCTTAAGGCAGAAGGCTAGAGCTAATTGCTTATCTCAGCACCCTAAGTTTACATCACAGCAGCCACTACTGCTCACACAGTTAGGGCTACCGATTATGTAGAGTTGGCCTTTGTATAATCAGACCCTCAACACAATCTAATTAATGAATTAGCTAGGGAGCTGAGAAGGTCAAATGTTACCGTATGTGTCTTTGCTCTCCCTTGGGTATAATCTGTGTATTTTTGGAAATGGAAAAGAGGCTGACTTGATCAGGAGGCTTTGTAAAAGCCTGATTGTAGTTTTTGCCTCTCCTCCAAAACATTGGTTTTTGTTTTTGTTTTTGTTTTCTGGTAGTCTGATTTGTTATGAATTTCTCTCTCCCCTCACCCCTCCTAAAGTATTTAGCTGAAGAAGCTGGCAGATAGAGAGTGACAGACAGACAGGCAGCAGTGTGAGGCCACAGGAGAGTCATTCTTCCAGAGCTGTCAGCCCATCCATCCATCACTGAAGTAGGGCTTTGATTGCCTGGTTGTCAGTGGCTTCAAAAGCAGTTAGTCCATCTGGGCCTTTCACAGTCTTATCAGCACCCTGGAAAAGAATGGGAAAAGCCTTTATCATTAAATGAGCCCACAACTGAGAGAAGAGAACGAGACTAGATTACTTGGCATCCGCTAGTGTTTATACCTAGAATTAAAAAATTCTCTTACTTAAATAGAGTTCATCCTATTGAAGAAAAAACCCTAAACACTTGGCAAAGTTATAGATTAAGTTATAAAAATGTCAGATTATTTTTCAGGCACTAGAAATTGTAAACTACACACACAACTTGCCAATAACATTGGCAACGACTGGCTTTTATTTATACTAGCATGTATTTGCCCAATTAATTAACCTTTAAAAATTAATACCCCTAGGTGTAGTGTAAAATCTCTTTTGCTAAAAAAGAAAGTATCATGGTGACAAAATTATCTTTCCCCTCTCTGCAACTTTTTGGAGAGTAGACCTAAGTGTTACGCACATTATTTCTAAAAATCTGGGGCTTACAAAACTTTTATTTTAGACAGAGTCCTAAAGAACACGTGTAATACTGATCGTTATTCTTATAAACACTTAGCAGTGAGTGGCTGGGACATGGCTAGGAAAGGGGCTCTGTGACGCACTCTGGGGATGAAATGCTCTCCAGCCTGCCTCAGTGCTCCTGGAGGCTGCTGTTCTGGATCATTTAGTTGCAACACGGTATTTTAGGTTTGAGAATGTGGACCTATACCTTTATGTCCACCCACTGTTTTAAATCTGTCTTCTTTACTAGGATAAAAGTTCCATGGGAGCAGGAACCGTGTCCCCAGTGCCTAGGAAAGTGCCTAGTGCATGGTAGCTGAATTTGCTCCCTGAGCCTCTTTAACTACCAGAGACAGCATTATTCCCCATGGAGGGTTCTCTTTGCTAGCTCCACCCAACCAGGATTCAGTCACCAAT
Source organism: Myotis lucifugus (assembly GCF_000147115.1). Classification (NCBI taxonomy): domain Eukaryota; kingdom Metazoa; phylum Chordata; class Mammalia; order Chiroptera; family Vespertilionidae; genus Myotis; species Myotis lucifugus. The sequence goes on along the minus strand of NW_005871094.1, from coordinate 1,779,148 downwards.
TAGTCTCTAGCATCTTTGCCAAATCTCATTATGTGTTCCTAAGGCCTAGCCTACGGAGCTGACTAAACTTGGCATAGGTGGTCCTTTAAAGACCAACTCTAGTCTAACTCAGCAGTCTCTTCTCCCATTAATCTTTCTATGCTTCAATCCTATGGAATTTCTCACCATTTCTGAACATACCATGTGCCACATCTTTATACATGCTGGTTCCCAAATGGAATGTCTTACCCCCTTTCCCTGGCAAATCTATTCAATCACTCAACAAATATTTACTGAATGTTTGATGTGTAGACATTGTAAGGGACTGGAGAATCAAAGAAAAACAAGACAATCTGCCAGCCTGGCTGGTGTGGGAGACAGACAAATCAACCAGTATGAATCAGTGGGATGAGAACAATAATGGCGTTATGCACCATGATGAATGGCCTGTAACGCAGAATGGGATGTGATAGAGGGTGTAACAAAGAAAGTCTTTCTGGATGAGGCAATGCCTGCCCTGAGTCTTGATGAGTAAGTACAATATGATTAGGTAAATCAGGAAGGAGATGACGACAGATTCTAGGAAGTGTGAAATTATTACAAAGTCCTCTTCAATATGATCTTAAAAGTCTCCATTTCCTCATTTTCTAACTTAACTGCTTTATGGAACACATGGAACTCATTGCTAAGTGGGAGAGAAACCTGTAAGAACTTCAATGTGGTAAATCCTCCAACATAGGTTAAATGACAATAATTGCGATCACTGTATTCAAAACAAATTCATTTTGATAGTTTTTATAATTAGCACTGTACTATAATTCTGCATTAACACAAAGTTAAATAGTACAGTGGACATATGTTGCTTTTTTAGCTTCCAGAGTTCATTTCCCTTCTTTTGGTAACTGCATCCTAATTTCATTTTGAGGAATCATTTGTCCCATTGTGTGGACTCCTGGGAACATTTTTTCATAGAACTAGATGAATAGTTTCCTTGTTGTGCAAAAACTTTTTAATTTGATGTAGTCCCATTTGATTATTTTTTCCTTGCCAAAGGAGACATATCCAACACATTATTACTAAGAGCAATGTTAAGAGTTTATTGCCTATGTTTTCTTCTATGGAGTTCTATGGTTTTGAGTCTTAAATTTAAGTCCTCAATTCACTTTTTTATTCTTGTATATGGCAAGAAAATGATCCAGTGTCATATTTTTGTGTCTGTCCAATTTTCCAACACCACTTAATGAAGAGACTGTCTTTATTCCATTCAATATCTTTGCCTTTGTCATAGATCCATTGACAATATAGGTGTGGGTTTTTTTCTGGGCTCTCTACCCTATTTCATTGATCTATGTGTTTGTTTTTATGCCAGCACCATGCTGTTTTAATTACTATAGCCTTGTACTAGTAGTAGTTTGCTATCAGGTAGTGTGATCCCTCCAACTTTGTTTTTTCTTCATTGCTTTGACTATTTGAGGTCTTTTGTGGTTCCATATACATTCTAGGATTATTTGTTTTAGCTATTTGAATGTCATTGGTATTTTGATGGGGATTGCATTGAATCTGTATATTGCTTTGGGTAGTATGGATATTTTAACGATTCAAGAGCATGGTATATGCTTCCATTTACTTGTATCCCCTTCAATTGCTTTCTTCAGTCCTACAGTTTTCTGAGTACAATTCTTTCAACTCCTTGGTAAAATTTATTCCTAGGTATTTTATTCTTTAATGCAATCGTAAGTGGGATTGCTTTCTTAGTTTCTCTTTCTGATAGTTTGTTATTGGTGTATAAAATGCAACCAATTTCTGAACATTAATTTTGTATTCTATTTTACTGAATTCATTTATTAGTTCTAATAGTTTTTTAAAAATTATTATTATTCCTCACCTGAGGATATTTTTCCCAATGATATTTAGAAAGAGTGGAAGGGAAGAATGAAGAAGGAGAGAGTTCTAACAGTTTTTATGTTTGGATTCTTTAGGGTTCTCTCTATATAGTATTATATAATCTGCAAATAATTGGTTTTTCTTCTCTTCCAATGTGAATGTATTTTCTTTTTCTTGTCTGTTTACTGTGGCTAGGACTTCCAATACCAAGTTGAATGTAAATAGTGAAAATGAACATCCTTATCTTGTTCCTGATAAGGAAAACACTTTAGCTTTTCACCATTAAGTATAATGTTAGCTGTGGGTTTTTCATGTATGTCCTTTATTATGTTGAAGTATATTCCTTCTATCCCCACTTTGCTGACAGGTTTTTATCATAAATCAATGCTGGATGTTGTCAAATGCTTTTTCTGTATCTATGGATATGATTTTCACCCTTCATTTGTTTATGTTATGTATCATGTTAATAGTTTTGTGGATATTGAACCAACCTTGAATAAATCCTACTTGATAATCCTATCTTTTTAATGTATTGAGGAATTCAGTTTGCTAATATTTTGTTGAGTATTTTTACATCTATGTTCATCAGGGATATTGGCCTATAATTTTCTTTTTGTGTAGTGTCTTTGTCTGGTTTTGGTATCAAGTTAAGGCTGGCCTTGTAACATAAGTTTGGAGTCTTCCCTCTTCAAATTTTTGTAGTAGTATGGGCAGAATAGGCGTTAAGTCTTCTTTGAATGTTTGGTAAAAGTCAAAGCCATATGACCTAGCACTTTGTTTGTTGGGAGTTTTTTAATAACGGACTCAATTTTGTTAGCAGTTACTGGTCTGTTCAGAATGTCTCTTCCTGATTTATATGTTTCTTCCTGGAAGTATGTATATTTCTGGGAATTTATCAATTTCTGTCATGTCTAATTCAGCGGTCGCCAACCTTTCGGATCTTGCGGACCACCAGTTGGCGACCGCTGGTCTAATTTATAGGCATATAATTGTAGTATTTCCTTATAATGCTTTGTATACCATGGTGTTGGTTGTCATGTCTTTCATTTCTGATTCTATTTGGGCATTCCTTTTTTCTTCTTAATAAATCTGGCTAAAGTTTTACCAATTTTGTTTATTTTCAAAGAACCAGGTTAGTTTCATTAATCTTTTCTATTTTTTTTTTTGCCTCTATTTTGTTTGTTCTGATTTTTATTATTTCCTTTCTTCTACTCACTTTGAGTGTTTTTTTTTTTTCCTAGTTCTGTAAGGTGTAAGGTTAAATAGTCTATTTTGTTGTTTCCTGAGGTAGGCCTACGTTACTAAATTTCCCTGTTAGAACTGCTTTCACTGTGTCCCACAGCTTTGGAGTCATTGTGTTTTCATTTTCATTTTTCTCAAGAACTGAAAACAGTTCTTCCTTGATCTCATTAACCCATTCATTGTTCAGTGACATGTTGTTTAGCCTCCACATCATTGTGTTTTTCAGTTTTCTTCTTGTAATTTAGTTTCATATCATTGTGATTGGAGAAGATGCTTGGTATGATTCCAATATTCTTAAACTGAGACTTGTTTTCTGGCCTAATGTGATTTATCCTGGGAAATGTTCCATGTGCACTCGAAAAGAATGTATATTCAGAGGCTTTTAGGTGAAATGTCCTAAAAATATCAATTAAGTCATTCTTATCTAATATGTCATTAACACCGCTGTTCCCTTGATTTTCTGTCTGGATGACCTATCCATTGATGTCAATGGGGTGGTAAAATCCCTTATTACTATAATACATATATTTCTCCTTTATGTCTTTCAATATTTATTTTATATATTTAGGTGCTCCTACACTGGGTGTGTAATGTTGAGAGTTGATCCTCTTTAGATTAACCCCTTTATCAATACGAAATGCCTGTCTCTTGTGATAGCCCTTGTTTTAAAGTCTATTTTGTCTTTAATACAAGTATTGCTTTCTCAGCTATTTTTCCTTTTCCATTTGCATGTTAAGTCCTTTTCTATCCCTTTACTTTCAGTCTGCATGTCTTTCAATCTGAAGTGGGTCTCTTGTAGGCAGCTCATGAACTTTCATTAAAAAATCAATTTCCATTAAAGATAATTATTGATAGGTTATGTACTTTATTGCCATTTAATTGTTTTCTGATTGTGTAGTTTTGTGTTCCCTATTTTCGTGTATGTTGATGACTTTCTAGTGTAGTATTTGGACTCCTTTCTCTTTATTCTTATAAATTTCTTATAGGTTTTTGGTTTGTGGTTACCATGCACTTCATATTTATCAAACTATGTTTTTAGCAGTCTATTTTAACTTGATGGCCGCTTAGTTCAAACACATTTTTACTTACCCGCTCCATATATTTTTGTCATTATTTACTTTTTTTGTGTTTGTGTGTATTTCTTAATTTACTGTTGTAATTATGTAATTTTCTGACTTTTGCCTTTTAACCTTTGTACTGTAGTTGGTTGAGCCACTGATTTTTACTATTTGCCTTTGTCAGTGAAAGTATTTTTATTTCTGTATTTTCTTATTCATATTTTTAATCTTTTTTATTTAAATAAGTCCCTTTAGCATTTCTTGTAATGCTAGTTTAGTGTGATTAATTTCTTTACATTTCTTGTCTAAGATACTGTAACTCTCTGTTGACTTTAAATGATAAATAGCCTTGCTGGGTAATCTTGGTTGTAGGTCTTTGCTTTACATTATTTTGAATGTTTCATGCCAATCTCTCCTGGCCTAAATGTTTCTATTGCAAAATCACCTGATAGTATTATGGGAGCTCCCTTGTATGTAACTAAACACTTTTCTTTTGTTCCTTTAAAATTATCTGTCTTTAATTAATGTGTATTGGTACGGGCCTTTTTGGGTTCCTCTTATTTAGAATTCTCTGCACTTGAATTCCCTCTAATGTAGTCTTCATTTCAGTTATTGTATTCTTCACTTATACGTGGTTTTTTATCTTTGTTGAAATTCTGAGTTCATGTATTCTTCCCCTGAGTTCATTGAGCATCCTTATAATCAGTGTTTGGAACTTTGTATCTGGTAGATTGCTTGTCTCCATTTTGTTCTTTTTTGAAGTCTTGTTCTGTATTTTCATTTGGGACATGTTTGTCTCCTCATTTGGCCTGACTCCCTGTGTTGTTTCTATGTATTAGGTAGATATGCTTATTCTACTCATCTTAGCAGATGTCCTATGAGGCCCAGTGGCACAGTCTCCCTGTTCACTCGAGGCAGTTGCTTCAGGGCATCCCTTATGTGGGTGTGTGCACTTTTCTGATGTAGTTGAGCCTTGATTTCTGTTGGCACATCAGTGAGTGGGATTGACTCTCAGGCTGACTGGCTGTGAGGGCTGTTGGTGACTACAGCAGACAAGCTGTTGTCTGGGGGCTAATCCCATGGCGCGGGAGGCTTTACTGGGGTTCTGGTGCCAGCCAAATCTGCCTTTCATGTGAGTGGATGTGGAGGTGGCTGGGTGGTGTCGTCTAAAGCCAGCTACTGGGTGTGTTGTTTCTAGAGCCTCTTAGGAAGAGCTCTGGTGCAGGTCAAGATCAACTGTTGTTTGTGTCCAGCTTAGGGTGACCAGTAGGAGCTACAAAGTAATCTGAAGAAGGCTGCTGCTTGTGCTTGGAGGTCCTTGTGAAAGGCTATGCTGTACTGAGGTGCCAGGCTTGAGACCCTTTGGTGGGCCCCATGATATGAGATGAGTCAATTCAGTTTTCCTCCATATATCTCTGGTGCTTTTTGAACTGCTACCCTTGCAAGCTTAGGGTAAATTTGTGAGCCACCAAATCTTTGCATGGGTCCCTCAAGAGGAAAAATACTTGGGACTCTAGTAGCCCTACATATCACTGTGATATGCAATCCCTGCTGGTTTTCACATCCAGATGTCATGGGGCTCCTCTTCCCAGCACTGGTGCCCCAGGCTAGAGCTGGGGTCCCTGCTCCTCAGGGGGGACCTCTGCAACCCAGATACACATCCAATTCTTAATCCCCACACGAAGGGTGTGGCACCTGCTTGTTCTGTCTCCACCCCTCCTACCAGTATCTACATGGCTTCTTCCTTACATCCCTCATTATAGGGTTTCTGTTTAGCTAGTCTTCAGGTGGTTCTCAATGATAGACATTCTAAAATTTAGTTGTAATTTTGATGTGGTCATGGGAGGAGGTGAGTACAGAGTTTACCTACTCTTCCATCTTGACCCGAACAGTATTACATTTGATTCTCAATTCAAACAGCAAAATCCGCACCAATGCCACTTTGAGGATTTGATAATGCTGGTGGTATTTGAGAGGGGTATTCATGTATTATCATTAAATGGCTGTATGAAGTTTTTTAATGTAGCACAGATAAAATATTGAACAAAACATGAATGCTATCAGATAAGGTTTTTTTTCTACATTTTCTTAACAGACTTTTAGTATTTTTTACTCTATAGCAGGGATTGGGAATGCCTGGCCTGCAGGTCTTATAAGGCCTGCAAAATTATTTGGCCTGGCCCTGCCAAGGCATTAGGAGTTAATTAAATGTTTGACTAAATAGAGCAGGTTAATTTTGAAGTTGATAATTTTGTATGGCCCATGAGTGATCTTATAAATATCCAAATGGCCCCGGGCAGAAAAGAGGTTCCCCACCCTTGCTCTATAGCAATTGTATATAAGATGTAAACATTTTGACTTATTGTAAAAGAAAGGCACTGAGTAAACTTTTGTTCTGTACACAAGCAGGAACAGTTAACTAAGAGTGGTCTGAACTAGCTATGAGTCAATAAAATAAATGTTCAATAATCAGTGGTCAACTGTGGAGAACAGTATGGACTGTCCTCAAAAAACTAAAAATGGAACTACCATTTGACCCAGTGATCCCACTTCCAGGACTATATCCCAAGAAACTAGAAACACCAATCAGAAAGGATATATGTACCCCTATGTTCATAGCAGCACAATTTACAATAGCTAAGATTTGGAAACAGCCTAAGTGCCCATCAGCAGATGAGTGGATTAAAAAACTGTGGTACAGCCCTAATCGGTTTGGCTCAATGGATAGAGCGTCGGCCTGCGGAATGAAAGGTCCCAGGTTCGATTCCGGTCAAGGGCATGTACCTTGGTTGCAGGCACATCCCCAGTAGGGGGTTTGCAGGAAGCAGCTGATCGATGTTTCTCTCTCATCGATGTTTCTAACTCTCTATCCCTCTCCCTTCCTCTCTGTAAAAAATCAATAAAAAATATATTTAAAAAAAAATAGAAAACATAAAAGATGTTTCTAAAAAAAACCAAAAACAAAACAAAAAACAAACAACAAGAACAAAAACAAACTGTGGTACATCTACACAATGGACTACTACGCTGCTGTAAAAAGGAGGGATCTCCTACCATTTGCAACAGCATGGATGGAGCTGGAAAGCATTATGCTAAGCGAAATAAGTCAGTCAGAGAAAGATAAATATCACATGATCTCACTCATTTGTAGAATATAATGAACAACATAAACTGATGAACAAAAACAGATCCAGAGACAGAAGCACCGATCAGATGCTCAAAGCTCAGAGGGAAGGTAGGAGAGGGTGGGGGTAAGGGGGAGAGATCAACCAAAGGACACAGACACCAGGAGGGTGAGGGGGCAATGGGGGATAAGGACACATATGTAACACCTTAATCAATAAAGGAAAAAATTTAAAAAACTAATCAGTGGTTATATATATATATATATATACACACACATACACACACACATATATATATACACACACACACACACACATATAGTTGTTGTAAGGTTACAGTAGAGACTTTCTAAGAAGAAAAATTCTTTGACAAAGTGTGAAACGGAAAGAATGGAAAACAAAAAAGCAAAGTTTTCCTTTGGACTTTCCTGTTGTATATAACAAATGACAATTTATAATAATTTTAATATGCTGTCATTTTTTAAAAATTTAAGACTATAACAAATTATAATGTTTTAAATCGAAAATTTCAATTCATGAGATTTTCTTTTTCCTTTCTATTTAAAACAGCGGTTCTCAACCTGGGGGTCGAATGACCCTTTCACAGGGGTCGCCTAAGACCATCGGAAAACACGTATATAATTACATATTGTTTTTGTGATTAATCACTATGCTTTAATTATGTTCAATTTGTAACAATGAAAATACATCCTGCATATCAGATATTTACATTACGATTCATAACAGTAGCAAAATTACAGTTATGAAGTAGCAACGAAAATAATTTTATGGTTAGGGGTCACCACAACATGAGGAACTGTATTAAAGGGTCGCGGCATTAGGAAAGTTGAGAACCACTGATTTAAAAGAATTCTTGTTCTTTCTTATATAGAGAGTGGTATGTACTTTATAAAGGATGGAATATAAACACACTAAACATAGCTTATCTGTCTAAATTCTAAATTGTAGCATGTAGCAAACTTAACATCTTTAAAACAGTGATAACAGAAGTAAACATTTAAATATTTCTCCTTTCCCCACAATATGCTGCAATGAATTATTTAGAAATGGTTTTCCCCCTTAGGGAACAAGGATACTTGACTTCTTAAAATCCTTTATTACCCATTATATAAATTACAAGGCATTACATAATTTATAAGGAATTTTAGTATTATAGAAATTTTGATATATATTAATACTACAGGAAATGCCTAACATGGTAATATATTAAATGCTACAGGGACTACTATTATTTCTCTTAGGAATGATCTCTTTAACCATGGAAACTAGATTATGATATCAAATGATATATGTAGCTGTGAAAAATAAAATGAATTTTGGACTTATAAAAGTCCACTGGCTAATATCATAGTTAAAGAGTAGCATTTTATGATTAACTTTCTTTGAAATAATGTAATCATGCAAACCTTCTATTACTCAGGTATCTGAGGTTTTAACCAAGACCAGTTCAATAATTAACAATGAAAATTCCATATCTTGTTTGACTACATTAATTGATAATAAAAATTTTCAACAAATATGCACTAGCATAGTCTAGTAAAAGCATCCAGAACGATACACATTTTTACCACTGAGGGTTAAAGTTGTGAAATGCAAAGTAACTGTGAGCTAGAAGAGGGGTCAGCAAGCTATGGCCCAGATGTTTGTTTTTGTAAGTAAAGTTTTACTGGAATGCAGCCAAGCCCATTCATTTCTGTATTGTCTATGGCAGCTTTAGAGCTACAGTGGCAAAATTATGACAGAAACCATATGGTTGCAAGATTGAGCCTAACGCTCTAAAAAAAAGTCTGCAACTTCTGAACTACAGAGTATTTTATACCGCCTTTTAAGTTTTCCTTTTACTGCAAAAACTTCCCAGTTAAGATTTTCTAGGGTGGAAAAAAGGAAGCTTATTGAGCTTATAATTCAAAATGACATGTTCTTACACTCTACTTACAAGCTGCTTGGCCTTTTTACTGACTGCTATGCTGTTCCGTTGTCACTTCTCTGTCTGTTTCATACTCCAACTTGGGTTTCTTCCTCCTCTGCTACTGCTAACTTTCCCAGGATGCTTCTTGAGCCTGTATTTTTACTTGTTTCATCTGTCTCCTTTCCCTTTTCTCTTCTCACTAGTTTTATTAATGTGTTTCACGTACTCTGGATTTGGTGAAAGTACCAGGAACTTTGATCATCCTGCTTCCATCTTATACATTATTTAACAATTCTGTAATTTTAGCTTATTTAAAAAAACTTTAGTGTTTTGCATTTTGATATTTGTTTAGACTTAATTTGCCTATGATCCTTCTTGCGTCTCACCTTTCCCTCTGGGTTTATTTTGTTTCTGCCTGAAGTGCAACTAGCTCCTTCACTTGTTTGTTGGTCAGGGGCACTAACCACTATTGGATTTGGAGCAGCCTTGGATCAGATTCTACCTTTTGTAATAAATATCCTCTTGCTCATGTTAGGAAATGCTTTCTATAACCCTATCCCGCCTGCTTTCTGTTTCTCAAGGATTCATTATAATTTCTTATCTAGAACCCCTTCTTATGGTTCAAACCAAATATTGATTCATTCATTTTAAAAACATCTTTTCTGTGGTTGGGAGGGAAAGGATACACTGGCATGTGCTCACACCTTGAAGTGGAAGTCCCACATATGTTGTTCTCTACATTACTAGCTCACCAATTAAAAATCAGCCCAAATTACACATGTTCAACTTCTCATAACTGTTTCTGACAGTAATTAACCTCCCTGAGAAAAATAGTTTCCTTATCCATAAAATGGAGATGAATATACCTATGTATTTGGATTGATAAAAATTAAAGGAGATTATATACACGAAGTGCTTAAAAAATATTACATAGATGTTAGTTTCTTCTTTTGCTATATGGATAATCAAGAATTAAAAGTTTTACATTCTTGTGTCATAAATTCCATTTTCCGCTGCATTAAATTTTAAAAATAGCCCAGTAAATATTACATAGTTTAATTTCAAATATTCTACCAATCTTCTTTTTGTTTTTGTGATTTCTCTCCCCGCCCCCCACTAGTTGTAATCATACTGAGTTCTTAAATTTCTGTTTATTGTTTTGGCTTTTTTTCCCCCTATGCTACTCACATACCACCTGAATAATATACTAAGAATATCAGTGAATCTGGTAAACTTCTTAAACTAAATACTTTTTAAATGAATTTATAATACACAAGTATTCTATTTTTGATAAAAAGAATAAACTAGATTTTATAATATAAACATTGATTTTAATGTTGACACTGAAACAGCTTCATTTTAGCAACTATGGATTTTTTAGAGTACAATCAATTTTTAAAAAAAATATATTGGTTAACAAAACTATAGGGAATCCATTAAAGAAGCTTATGCAATAATAAAATGAAAGTAATAAATTTTGAAAAAGCAGAACTAAGTTTTATTAGGCTGCTTTTATAAAGGTTAAAAAATGTCATCTAAAACAAAAAACAGCTCTACAAGATTAAACTTGATCTATCAATAGAGCCATCTTTGAATGTCCCTGACTTAGCTACAAAAATCAAGGATCAAACACACGCTAAAGAACAAAATTGCCGGCACCAAGTAAAAGAAAAAAATATAAGCTAGTTAAAAGTCAGACACCTCAACTTACTACCAATAATTTAGCAACGGAGTACATATTTATAGTGATCCTTCTGGGATAACATATTGCCTTCATACAAATCAAGCTTTCCTTTTAACAATGACTTAGAACATATTTTGGCAATAAGGGATAGAGAACAATGAATGGTTTGGGTCCTCTCTAGCATAAGAATAATTACGTCTTATTTTGTTTGGCCCACAGGAAGGAGAGGCATATCAGAAATAGTTTGAGCATGTTTAGAGGCATCTCATTTAGTAAATGACCAGAGCCTAAGGACCTAAGCTAAAAATGATCCCACGGAGGTTTTTATTTTCAGACAATTTCACCCTTGACAGGGTAGAAAAACATCATGGAAAGAGGTAATTTCTTTTTGTTTTTATTCTGACTTATGAATTTATTTATTTTTAACTGAGATAAAAGACATGTAACAACTATATTAGTTTAATTTTATATTTGTACATATTGTGAAATGATTATGAGAGTAAGTTTAGTTACTTCACATCCATTACTTCTCATCTTTACAAATTTTGTGTGTGATGGCAACTTTTAAGATTTACCCTCTTAGCAACTAAAACTTTCAAATATACAACAGTCTTGTTAACTGTTTCTTTTACTATACACTTAGCAGGTAAGTTGAGGCCAGGGTAATAAAGCCCATTTTGAGGAAGTGAGCTTACAGGTAAAAAAAAAAGAAATCAGATCCTGGTCTCATGGCTTAAGCACAGGGTCAGGCAGTGCCTCAACTGTAGAATTATATGCATCAACAAGATCTCCTTAAGCCTATCTGAGCTGGGGTTAGTAACTTGCAATACAAAGAGTCCTAACTAATATAATATATGGGAAATTATATAAATCTTTCATAAATTGTACATCAATATTTGTAGCCTGTGACAACGGTAAGCAAAAATAATCCCCTAGGGATGAAATTATCTAGGAGTTTACAAAGGTACTTTTTAATCTTTTCATGAATATGGGGGAAGGAATAGACAGTAAGGAGAAAGACAGTGACTGGAAATCTTTGTGAGCATATCCTACCACAGATACTGAATCTATTAGTGGCAAGAAATATTATTTCCATTTGGCTTTAAGAGAATTAGTATGTGTGTAGTAGCTAAAAATTACTGTTGATATTTACCAAAATTCCCCCAAAACTCATAAAACAACCACTACACATTTAAACAAATCCAGTAACTGTGTTTAACATGAAGCTATGGGTAAAAACCCTGAGTTTTCAAGGACCTGAATTAACTAATTTCAGAATCTTTAAAAGTTCTCAAAGTATTACGAGACAAATGTGCTACCTTCTTTCCCAATTTTACTGAAGCATAAAATCCTCTTCAGTCTTAGTTATAATAAAAGCTTATTTATTAAACACGAATGTACCGGGTATGGTGACAAAATGCTTTTACTCATTTGATTTCTATTTCTTTCAGCAGGGCTTTATTTTAAAATACCAAATGAAATGTTATAAATAACACTTTCTAGAGTATAGCCATAAAATAAGCTTGCGATTAATACTGGTGCCTTATTTTATTAAGATTTGTCTCCCAATATTTGCAGGTCCTAATACAGCTAAATGGTTGCAACTGGTGCATTAATTCCTGAGGCTGGGTTTGGAGCTCCATCTAAGAATTTATAATAACAAAGACAAAACACTGGAAAACTCCAGATTTACCATGATCTAAGTAACATCAAGAAACCAGATGACTTGGAGAGCATCTAATTCATAACAGTAGCAAAATTACAGTTATGAAGTAGCAACAAAAATAATTTTATGGTTGGGGGTCACCACAACATGAAGAACTGTATTAAAGGGTCGCGGCATTAGGAAGGTTGAGAACCACTGCTTTAGAGCAAACTGCCTCTAATACTCTTCCCAGTATGTATTCTTCTCAGTACGTACTACAGAAAAAGAAGTTTACAAATTTTAAACCAGAGCCACTCAAGGTGTGATCTGTAAACAGTTACTAGTCCACAACATTTAACTTTTTTTCCCCCAGCAAACTATTTGATTTTAGAGAGAGACATCGATTTTCTGTTCTACTTGTTCATGCATTCATTGATTGATTCTTATATGTCCCAACTTTGGCACATCGGGATGATGCTTTAACAGAGCTACCATGCCAGAGCTGGTCACAGCAACTATTCAACAACTATTCTTGATTATGGAGACTGTGTTGTTTTATATTGTAGCCCAAGGTTCTTACCTATTACCAACTAGTAACAGTTTGTGGACCAGTTATTTTGGGCTATAAAATTCTAGACCTCAATTTTAGATATTACTAGTTTTCTGTCCCTGAGGCCAAACAAATAAATTAACCAAATACTTAGCTGAAACAGTCACGCAGAAGTGGAAAGGCAATAAAAAGTAACAATTGACCTCACCTTCGACAGAAGCAATTTCACACAGGAAACGTGACCTTCATAGACAGCAGACAGAAGGGGAGTAATATGATGTTTATCTGGAGCCTGTGAAATATTAAATAAAGAGATAAAACCACCTTATCCATTTTTCATTTCTTCTTTCTAGATGGAATTAGGAAACACTTGTGAATATTTTAAAGTCAATGTTTACCTATTTGCCTTTCTATCCAAAATCACTGTATAGGTACACATTTCTAGCCTCTGGAGAGCTGCCCTCTAGAGCAGCAGTTGCCAACCGGTAGTCCGAGAACCACTGGTGATCCGTGAGGTCCGAAAGTTTGGCGACCGCTGCTCTAGAGGCCCAAGCAAGGTTTCTCTTTGGGAGTCTGCAAAGTGAAGTGGAGGGAGCAGGGGCTTTGACCCCAGCTCAAACCTTGGCTCTGCCACTTACTGTGTGACTAGGTATAATCTCTCTGAGCCTTACTCCCCACTAATATAGAAATGCCATTGAGGTGAAGGGAAGAACATAGCCAATGAAAAGATTGCCACAGCTCAGCCAAGTGACTTAGTGTCCCCTGAAATGTGAGAAGTTCATCTCACTTGCTGTCACAGTTACTTAAACATTTTTCTAAAACTCTGAAATGCAGAAGCCACAGAAGGAAAGAGTCGGGAGATGGCTGCTTCTGTCTGACCACTTGTTTACTGACCTCTGTCAAAAAATGCACTATACAGTGGGGCCTTGACTTACGAGTGTCCTGACTAATGAGTTTTTCGAGATACGAGCCGTCTTGGCCGATTTTTTGCTTTGAGTTGCGAGCTAAAATTCGGGTTACGAGCCAGCTTCAGATACCCCACCGCTAGTTGGCGAAGCGAATGTCACAGTGAACGCCACAACATCAGCCCAGCATCACGTGTCTCACTCGTTCACTTTTTGATTTGACATACGAGTAATTTGAGTTACGAGCTCGGTCACGGAACGAATTAAACTCGTAAGTCAAGGCCCCACTGTATTTACCATGACTGCAGGGTCCTATGGTCCACTGGCAGATAGCATTTGCTACCTACAGGTGGTGCAACTCTCAAGTTGCATTAGAACTTGAAGGCAGCAGCCAAAGGGAAACATCCGGATCCTCAGCTTGAAAGTCGTTTTCTTTGCTTATTGTTTAAAATCCAAACTATACATTTCTAAGTTACAGAAATTATGATATAATTTCAGACTGTATTATTTAAAATGAGGTTTCCACAAGAACTATTTTATACATCTACATAAAATAATTACCCAAAGCATACAACAAGAATTTTTTCTAGAATGACAATGTTCCTCACATACATTAATATCTGCTCCTTTCAGCAGCAGAAACTCCAGGATTTCAAGCTGCCCACAATCTGCCGCATAATGAAGAGGCTTCCTTCCACCTTCTAGAGTCCGGTTGACATCTTCTCCCTTTAAAAGAAGCCAAAGGAAACAGTATTTATGTGGACGGTAGATTGAAGGAGGGAAGGTGCTTGATATTTTTACTTTCATAAAGCTCTAAGAATTTCATGAAATATTTGCATTTCTTGCAAAGTGAAGTAACCAAAAACTTGAAATTCTGCACAGTTTGATAGTAATTCAAACCATGATTAGTCAAGCTAAAAACAAGCAATAATGCTAAATGTAATGAATATACAGTGCTCCATTTCTAAGAAATTCAATCAGCATAACGTCAAGAGGTGGCCACATGAAACTGATGAGTTCAAATACTGACTTTTTTACACATATCACATGACATGTATTTTAATTCTTCAAAGAAAAAGCATCACTACTTTGATGGCATCGGCCATTATCACAAGGTAATCAGTATTAGCTATTAAGAATTCATTTCATTCACTCATTCAACATTTACTCAAGTCCTACTGTATGGTAAGCACTGTACACAGGAGACAATGGTGAGCGAAATCAGACGTGGCTTCTGATTGCACAGAGCTTACCATCTAGTGTAATCACGTTTAAATGTATTTCAAAATATAACTGCTATGAAGGAAAGGAACTCAGTGCTACATGAATACTTTTCAGAAGGAATATGACGATCTTGGTGATGGACAGGAGGTAGGTAGTATCAGAAGATGAAGTTAAGGCCTCAAAAATAGTTTTCATTCATTGAGGATTAACAGAGATTCTAACAATAATAAATATAATTACCTTCTCTGCCAGCTCCTACAGGTTTGGCACTGTGCTACATGCATTATCTCTAATTTTTAAATAATTCTAAAAGGAGAAAATCTCCACTTAACGTATGAAAAGTCTAAAGCTGAAAGAGGTTAAATAACTTTTTAATGTGGCTCAGTTAGTAATAGTGATCTAAACCCCAAAAACTACCACATTGCCTCCAATTCAGTATTCGCCCTCCTCCCCTTTTAAAAATATGTTTTTACTGATTTTAGAGAGAGGAAGGGAGGAGAGAAACATCGATCAGCTGCTTCCTCCACATCCCCTACTGGGAATTGAGCCCAAAACCTGGGCATAGGCCCTGACAGGGCACCGAACTGGTGACCTCCTGGTGCATCGGACAATGCTCCACCAACTGGGCCATACTGGCTGGGCCTCTTTTTATCTTAAGGAAAATTCAGACTTTACAGAGTAGCAAAATGTCTGAAAGAATTTATTTTCTTAACTACAGTATTATTCATCTAGTTTGGTTTAGTCAACTCATCAAGCCATATCCTCAACTGAGATATTCAGAACTCATTTTATAGTTATTATGAGCTTTTCTTTCAAACATACTCTATATGGACACAGTCTATTACATGCTTAAGATCACTGGAGACTGGATTACTCCCAGTTAACTCCAACTCTACCACTTAGTTGTGGGACCTCAAACTATTTTCTAAATCTGTTTCCTTATCTGTAAAATGGGAATGAAAATACTTATATCTCACAGGGTTTTAGTGCATCATTAAAGGAGATAATTCATGCAAAGTATGTAACACAGTACCTGACACAGGGTAAAACGTAAAAGATTAACTGCTTTCTGTGGGTCCCTGATGTTGACTTATACTGGTTTTAAAAGACTATCCAAACTTGTTTCTACCTCACAGGGGAAATATAAACAAAGAAATTATTCAATGTAATAATACTTTATATTTAGAAACAAATTTAAATAGTAACAGCAATTTGATGTACCACCTTAGTCTTTATTCACAACTGCAGAAATGTGAGACTCTAAAGCTAGATGTTGCTTAAATGATTCACAGACAGAAGTAGTTTAATTTTCATTATTTTTCATTATTAACACTTCCTTTCCATTACTGATATTAGCTGGATAGGTCTTTTCAGTGAATCAAAGCGAAGAAATGCAGTTCTTGCAGTGTGCAATCTATAGGATAACTTTGTGAAAATCTGACAGATTCCTTCCCTACTTAGTACAAGCATGCAAAATGCATACAAAAAGGAGCTGTTGTGTTTAAACTTTATCCTTTATCCCTGCAGACACTGACTTTATAATTCTTATTTTAGCAGACAAAAAAAAATGACTGCTTTAAGTTACTGACTGAAAAGAAAAGATCCTCTTCAGCAGGGCCTTAGCAAAAGCAGTACTTATGGAAAAATCTATAGTATTAAATGCCTGTATTGGAAAAGGAGAAAGGTCTCAAATAAATGATCTTTGTACATTTCACTTTCAGAAAGTAGGGGGGAAAGGTATATGGAAATCTCTGCAGCTTCTGCTCCATATTGCTGTGAACCAAAAATGCTCTAAAAGATAGTCTATTTAAAAACAACTGAATCCAAAGTAAGCAGAAGGAACGAATAAAAATCAGAGCAGGAACCAATGAAATGGAAAACAGAAATAAAAGCTAATTCTTAGAGATCAAGACACTTGATAAATCTCTAGCCAGAATGAGTGGTGGGCCACAATGCAATATACAGATCATGTATCACGGAAATGTACACTTGAAACCTGTATGAACCTGTTAACCAATTGTCGGCCCAGTAAGTTTAATTTTAAAATAATTAATAAAAAAAAAAAGTGAAGATGCAAAGAAACTTCCAAGCCCCAGATGGACAAGAAAAAAAGGATAATAACAATTCTACACATTATTCCAGAAAATGGGAAGCATCCAACTCATTCCATGAGATTAGCATCACTTGGATTCCAAAATAGGACAGAGATGTTATAAGAAAAGGCCACCACAGGCTAATATCTTTCATGAACACAAATTCTGAATAAAATTTTAGCAAACAATCCAAAACTATATAAAAAGGATAATATGCCATGACCAACTCAGATTTATCCCAGGAATACAGGTTGGTTAAATATATGAAAAGTCAACCAATATAATCCACCATTTGAACAAAGTAAAAAGAACCAAAACAACCCATATGATCATCTCAGTAGACGAAAAGGCATCTGACAAAATCCAACATCTATTGCTGCTAGAAACTCAGCAAAGAAGTAAAAGAGGGAAATTTCCTTGGCCTAATAAGGGTTTTCTACATAAAAACTACAACTAACATTATACTTAACTGGTAAAGAATCGAATGTTTTTCCTCTAAAAATCAGGAACAAGTTACCACTTTAGTCAATGTTGTACTGGAGATTCTAGCCAGTGCAATTAGGCAAGAAAAAAGGGGGGGGGGGGCATCCGTTTTGAAAAGGAAGTAAAACTGTCTATGCAAATGACATGATCGTCTATGCAGAAAATCCAAAGGAATCTACCAAAAAGCTACTAGAATAAGTAATTTTGGTAATGTTGTAGAACAAAAGATTAATATACAAAATCAATTGCATTTTATACTAGCAACGAATAATTGCAAATCCAAGCTAAAAACAGTATTTATAACCTCATTCAAAAATATAAGACAATTTAATAAATCTAACAAAAATGTGAAATACCTATACACTGAAAACTACTAAACATTGTTGAGAAAAATTAGAGAGGATCTAAATAAACAGAGAAACGTACCATGTTTGTGGGTTAGAAGTCTCAATATTGTGAAGATGTCAATTCTCCTCAAATTGATGTGTAGATTCAATGCAATACCAATCAAAGCCCTAGCAGGTATTTTTTAAGACATTAACAAACTGACCCTACATTTCATATGGAAACAAAAACAATGGAGAATAGCCAAAACAACTTTGAAAACAAAACAAAAAACAAGTTGGAGGGCCAACACAAACTGATCTCAAAAATTATTAAAAACTGCAGTAATCAAGAAAGTGTGGCATTGGCATAAAATTATAAACTATTCAAACTAATTTATAGTGACAGAAAGCAGATCTGAGAGGGACTATGAAAGGGTACCCTCAAGTGATGGATATGTTGTTCATTCTCTTTTTTTTATTTTATTGATTTTTTACAGAGAGGAAGGGAGAGGGATAGAGAGTTAGGAACATCGATGAGAGAGAAACATCAACCAGCTGCCTCCTGCACATCCCCCACTGAGGATGTGCCCGCAACCAAGGTACATGCCCTTGACTGGAATCGAACCCAGGACCCTTCAGTCCACAGGCCGATGCTCTATCCACTGAGCCAAACCGGTCAGGGCTGTTGTTCATTCTCTTGATAGTGGTGATGGTTCACAGGTGTGTACATGTCAAAACTTAAACTGTATACTTTAAATATCTGCAGTTTGTTGTATTTCAATTATACTTCAATAACAAATTTCTGTGGCTCTATTCTTACACCAAGGTTGTGGGTTTGATCCCAAGTCAGGGCACATATAGGAAACTACTAATGAATGTACAACTAAGTGGAAGAACAAAACAGATGTCTTTCTCTCTCTCAAATGAAAGTACTTTGATGGCTATTCATTTCTCCCAAAGGATCAAGTTTAAACAACATAGTTTAGGACATATGGAATGATCTAGCCCATGATGACCTTTCCAAATCTCACAGCATTTCTACCCCCTAAGGGCCTAACCTTTATTTAGCTAGCTCCTACTAATTCTTCAGAATCAAGCTTCTCCTAGAAATAAAACTTCTCCTAGAAAGTCATCTCTAATCACCTCAACTTTGAGAAATGTGATCCTCACAGATAAGTACTTTGTACTTTCCTGTGTCATAGCACATAGCATTCTACTCAAACTGCCTGCATCTGTATTCTCTATGGACATGGGTCAGGAACCATGCCTCCATTATTTACTTTTGCATCTCCAGTGTCTAGTATAGTTTGTGACATATAGTAAACATTTATGTAATAGAAGCTTTTTGACTGAGCAAATGGTGAAGTTGCTCAAACAATAGACTTGGAGGTCACACATGAGATCTTCCATTTCAACCTAACACTGCTATCTAGTAATAGCAGTAGTAACTTGAGATCAATGATGTTTACCAATGTAGAGAGCATGCATGACAATTTCAGGTTTTCAGCAGTAACTTCAGTGGTGGTGGTGAAACAGAAAAGGAAGATAATGCTCTATCTAGTTCCTTTCTCCTTACCCTCCATCCATATTCTAGGCATTAGGGACATTACCAAAGGAAGTTAGACACCTATTCTGTAATTTTGATTCTAATTTCATGAGACATTACCAGCTAGACAAAAATCTCATATTAATTTTGTCTCCCAGATTCTGGGGCTAGGGAAGAACAATTCCAACAGGTTCCTTAGCATTACATGACAATCGAACCATGTTTTCCTTTGTATCTTGCTCTTCCACTTTCCATGGAGATTTAAATCTCTTCCGTTATTTATAAACTGTCAACTTCTCTATCTCCTCACTTTCTTTCTCAGCAGATAACCTCATATCCTTCTTTTCACAGAACACTGCTTCAGACAAGAATTCCCCCATAACTTCTCTATACCAACCTGTCTAGCTAAAGCCAATCTCTCACCTACATGTTTTAGATATTATGCTTTCTTGTTTTCTTAGAAAGCTTATTCCTTTGTTTATCCCATGTCATCAGTGCTTTCAACCTTTCCTGCTGTACTGGCTCATCAGCATGTACTTTTCACAACTCTTCCACTAAAAAAGCAAACAGCAATAAGACCTGACATCCACTTTTTAGTGACTATTTTCTTTCCTATCCATTCATGGCTAAACTTTCCAAAAAAGCACTGTCTATATTTGCTATCTCCAATTTCTCACCTTCCATTCTAATCTGACTTCTACTCTGAACACCATTTTTGCTGATGTCAATGATCTCCATGTTGTGACTGATAATGTTGACTACTCTTTCCTTTTTTTTTTTTTAAATACAGTTTATTGATTTTTTACAGAGAAGAAGGGAGAGGGATAGAGAGTTAGAAACATCGATGAGAGAGAAACATCGATTCCGCTGCCTCCTGCACACTCCCTACTGGGGATGTGCCCGCAACCAAGGTACATGCCCTTGACCAGAATCGAACCTGGGATCTTTCAGTCCGCAGGCCAATGCTCTATCCACTGAGCCAAACTAGTTAGGGCATACTCTTTCCTTTTTCAAACACTCTTTCTTTTTTGGATTCAGTGACACCACATTTTCCCACTTTTCCTCCTACTCTCTGCCTGGGGCTTCACTGTTTCCTCTCCTGACTCATCCACTTCTATCAGATATTTAAAACAAATTTTTAGAATCTTAGTGATGATTTCAGATTGTCATCATATATAATTCAAACAGTTGATAAATTTGGTTATACAATTTTGTAATAATATCTACTTAGAAGTATCTTGATTATATAATTTTTTGGAATAATATTTCCTTAGGGATAAAGTTTATACATGTTTTTAAAGACATTATGCAGTAACAGCATATGCCATGGAATTTGGCAGCAATAACATTCTTACTATGATGTGTGTGAAAATAACCAGGCAGATCATAAATAATTGCACATAATTTCTATTTGCCATATACAGTTGGGGTAAAGCAGGCTGGCAAACCTAATTTGTCATCACATCCAGGCCTATTCTAGCTTTACCTTTCCCTTTTAGCAAGAATAATTTATCCAGTTTCATTTTACTCTCCTTCCTTTCATAGCACCATGAAGCCTATTGATTGCTGAATATACAACATAGATTTTTATTATATTAAAACTGTATTTTTACAATTGAAGTTATTATTTTCTCTAAATATGGTATATTCCATATGTGTAGTATATATGTAATACTGCAGATAAGAAAATATTACTTCATATTTTCTGGTGAGTTTAAATTAAATACACTCTATCCAGAACCACTGTGGTGACCATGTTCCTTCCTCGTGCCTCTCAAGGTTTAGATTATGGTGGGACGGAGAAAGTCTATGTGAAATTCTAAATCAAATGGAATCCAAGAAGATTACTACTCTATATTCTAACAACTCAAGATGAGTCTTTCCGGTTCTAACTGGAATTTTAGAATTAAAAAAAGAAAAAGGAGTGATAATGCATTACCAGTTTACATCAATAAGTTGGTGAGTTCTACACTGGGAAGAGAATCTAACTATTATACTATGATTTATTCCAATGTCAAAGCATGGCATTTTAGGTCTGAACACTGGACAAGTTTTTCAACTTTTCGAAAATTAAATGACATTACTGGCATTTGAGAAAGCTAGTTATATTTCATTTCTTAAGTACTACTGTTTAGAATAACAGAAAGCCTCAGTTATAGCAATAAATTCTCTTATTTGACTAACAATTTACTGGTGTAACTGTCTAGTTCTATCTTTAATATCAATAAATCAACTAGTATGTACCGAGAAACCAGGTTCCTAGTTTTGTATTAGGCATGCTAAGGCTACAAAAAAAGAGGAATTGCAGGTCTCTATCCACAAAAACTTTGTTTTTCACTAATTAATTGGTTTCACAAAATAAGTATTAATTCCTATATATCTCACCCACCCACAAAATATAAAATAGCCTGCCCTGCTAACTCTCTACCCAGTACTTCTCAAACATTTTCATTAAAGTACTCCAAATAACAGAGGAAAAATACATGCTTCCCTGAATCTGAGAGCAAAATCTTAAATAGCCAAATTAAAAATTCATAGAAATATTTCTGCATGAATAAGCACATATCATATGTACACGTATGTGTTATTTAATATAAAAGCCACAACCCTAAATCCATAGCTATTGATCCCCCTCTTTCCCACCCATGGATGCTTTAGGAATTTGGGCCATCTACTCTATGGCTTGCAGTACCTCCTTGAAGAAAGCTGACTATGAAAGAGCACAATATTCTAAAATCTAATTCAGTCTCCTCTATTTCTGATGCCATGATATGGTATGATAATTTCTGATTCTGTACCTTTCCTCTTGAGATCTACAGACCACTAGACAATCTATGGATAGACTTTCAAAGAGTCTACAAATTCTTTTGTATGTGTATATAATTTTCTAGGTAGAGTCCATGTCATTTTTCATTAGATTCTCAAAGGGGTCATGACCCCTGAGACACCCCTGAGATGTTAGGAACCCATTCCTCTATTAGAATGCATTTGCTTAGGTATCTCAGTCTTACCTATCTTTCACTGCCTACTTAACTTCTACTTTTATGAAGAGAATTATTAAATAGTGGAAAGAATACCAGACAGAAGCCTTGGCTCCAGTGACCTCTGTTACTGCTCACAACCTTGGCAGACCTATTTCCTCAATGAATAACCAGTGGGTAGAGAAGATAACCTTTCAATTCTATTACAGTTAGTTTTCATGCTCTTTACTTTTATGTGTTAAAGGCATCTGGTGATTGTATCAATCTATAATTGCCCCCCCACCCCCATTCCACTCACATTCTAGATCAGCGGTTCTCAACCTATGGGTCGAGACCCCTTTGGTGGTACAACAACCCTTTCACAGGGGTCGCCTAAGACCATCCTGCATATAAGATATTTACATTACGATTCATAACAGTAGCAACATTACAGTAATGAAGTAGCAACGAAAATAATTTTATGGTTGGGTCACAACATGAGGAACTGTATTTAAAGGGCCAGAAGGTTGAGAACCACTGTCTAGATAGAATCTAGATTAAAAAAAAAAAAGTTTTCTGTACTTCTGGCTATGAGAACAAAGTAGTTCAAGAGTTTTGTTGCTGAAAATGGCTGCTACAGTATAGTTAACTTTCCACATAAGCTAGATCAAGCAGGAAGATTCATATAACAATATGCACAATGTAAAAAAATTATAGACATACCTTTCAAAGGCAAGTGTTTTTTCTGTTAAATCTATCATTACTGAGTTATTTTACTAATGTATGAATTTAAAAAGATGAAACACTGCATTAGAAAAAGACACACTATTTACAATTAGATTTAATTCAACAAACATTTACTGAACCTACCATAAGTTAGGCACTGTGCTACTTGCTTGGGATAAAATAGGAAAGTCTGATAAAATAGGCAGTTAATGAATTTGCTGCCTACTTACTTGGGAAGATACAAAGGAGCTTCAATGAAGGGAATGCTCAATGACTTAACTTGTTGACTATTTTTTATTGCAATTTAACTTTTCATGTATTTATATTTTGTGTTAATTAAATTGTAAAGGTCCTTGGGGGTCAGAGACTACATCTTCTACTTCTAAATAAAATCACATTTCACAATGCCAAATGTGGTACTTTGTTATTGTTGATTATGATAGCATATCATATAATGCTAAATTAAGGAATTAGCAGAATTCAACACGCTATTGATTTGGAGATGGTGGGTGTATGCGAGAGAATATGCCTGAAGAAATAAATTAATACATTATGGTGTATCGAATACCCATAAGCCAACTGGAAACCAGGAGGTGCTAATTTGGAAAGTATCTTACCTAATAATAGACAAACATGTAAATTGACCATCCCTCCACTACTCTAACCAGCCAATCAGGAGAGTGTGCAAATTAACCCAACAAAGATGGCGGTTAATTTGCACACGTAGGCACAAAGCGGCGGAGCAGCGAAGACCGAAGGCTCCAGCCAGAGCAAAGGCCTGGGTCCCAGGTGCCAGAGGAAAACTGGTGCTGGCAGCCAGGGCAAGGGAAGGCCTATTGCACGAATCTCTTCGTGCAACAGGCCTCTAGTCTATATATATAAAAAGCCAGCCACCAAAATGATCAGAGACCAGAACACCACTGAGACACCCTATCACGTTGCCTAGAGGTGCCCCTAACCGCTCCCTGGGGGGCGGGGCCAGCACCCCAGGGAGTGGTTAGGGGCACCCCTAGGCAATGCGATAGGGTGCGAGTTTGATGGGGGAAAGTCAAATAGGGGGAAGGTCTTAAGGGTCTGTGGGGTTGGGGTGGTCTGCCAGGAGTAGGTTTGGAGTGTGTTGGGGAAGGAAGAGGAAGATTTGATTGGAAAACGGCTCAGCACAGTACCTTACTCATTGCAAACCAGGACAGCGCCAGCAGTGGACTGAATGGGCGGTTGTTTCATGAGTGCACTTGGGACCAACATGTTCATGGCAGCGGCAGTACTCCCGAAACTTCACTGATTCCAAAGAGTAAACAGCTATCAAAGCCAAAACAGAAAAATCCTCTCCAACTAGAGGCCCCAGACGTTGCAATACGACTAAAGAAAACACCACTTGAGGAGCTAGAAAAACTGGAAGTATGTGACCAGAGGATTGTGGGACTGCGGAGGATGCCTGGGCGCCTACCGCTAGAACGTGAGCCTGTTATTGCGCATGTACAGTCAGCCCTATAGTCCTCAGTCTGGCAGTATTTGGATGTGACTTCTGGCAGGAAATTATTTGAATTGAGGTTTGCTGTTCCCTTGAGGCGAGGAAGATCAGAATTAAAGGTTTCATTTGTTACCTTGGTTTGAAGTGGAGGAAAATGGGATAGTGATGAATAAGAAACTTTGGAGATAGTGAAGGGCAGTTTGTCCAGACTGTTGAGAGCTCAGAGTTAGAGTTTAATTGGGATAGAAATCCTGCTAATAGACCTGATGCCTGAAATCTGAGCACTCTACTTTTAGGTTTTCCAGTTCAAATTTTTGGAGACTGCCTATTAAAACATTCCTGGTTGGAAAGTGTTTGTATAGAAGCCCATAAGTATTAAGTATTTGCTGTGTTTATCATGTTTAGCTCTCTGTAAGGAATATGGAATAATGTTAAATGCCTCATGTTCTCAAGAAGCTTGAATTTTAAAATAAAAAATAAAGAAGAAATATGAATATTAAAAATAAAAAAAGAAGAAGCTTGAGTTTTAGGGGTGAAATCAGGCAGGCAGGCGAGCGGTTAGGGGCGATCAGGCAGGCAGGCGAGTGGTTAGGAGCTAGTGGTCCCGGATTGTGAAAGGGATGTCCGACTGCAGGTTTAGGACTTATTTCTAAGCACTCCTTTCATAAGTGTTACAAACAATCCCACTGTCACCACACATACTTAATAAGTAACACATGAATTAAGTAAAATTTGGAAAATAAAATGTTTCTTCTAATAAGGCCTACCACCCAAAATACAACCATTATTAATACCTTGTTGTAATTCTGGTGTGTTTTTTCTCCTTATGAAAGGCAGTTGCTTAAAAAAAGTTACAATGACACTATTAATTATTTAACACATGAGAGATCTTGCTGTTATTCTTGAAAGCTACAGAATATTTTGTCAAGTAGATGTGTCATAGTTTACTTAAAATTTCTCCTAATTCTGGACATGAAGATTAATACCAAATACCCTGTAACATTAAAGCTTTTATTTTATAGAACAAAACAATATCATATGTCATTGGTTCCAAAGCACATGTTTTCCTGTATTTTAATATCTCTGAAATTGAGTCACAAAAGAGAAAGAAAAGTCTTAACACTTTGCCTTGGTGAGAGAGAAAGTGAACTTATGGGCTGATTATGTGCTTTGTAAAAATACTAACAGTCATTGCCCATGCCTGGTTTTGCAACAGAAACTAATATATAATGGGTCAAGATGCTAGAGTGTGAAGTACGGAATTAGATTATGAAGAATTTAGAGAACACAGAATAGTGAAATTCATTGAAAGTAAGACCAGACAATAAAGCCCATGATGATGTTATACACCCTTCTTCCTGCCATTCAGACCCTTTTCCTGCCAGTTTGTTAATACCAAGATGGAAGTGAACTGGTTCATCCAGACTCTGTCTCTGCTAACACCCTTTTCCTGTTCAGACTTTGGACAATCTTCTTTGCCTGCCATTCAGACTCTAAAGTTTGCCAAAGATGTTCACCTCGAACAGATACAGCTTAATCTGATCTTGATGTTGCCTTCTGGATAGAGAACAACTGTGAGCTCTTTCTATATAAATTCATGTTATCCTGGTATACACTGCTCTAGATCTTTTATAAGACCTTGAAGCTTTAAGGAATTTTTCACTCACTAGTCATTTATTTGGTCAGTCATTCACTCAACATTTAAGAGCTCCCACTATGAGCTAGAAATTATTCTAAGTGGTAGAAACACAGAAGTGAACAAAAAAGACAAAGTTCATCAAGTCAAGTAACTACTCCATTCTGGACTATGCTCACTGTGGTTCCAAAGTTTCTTTTTTGGCAATAGGTTTGTGCTAAGTCATACAAACATAAAATGAAACTTCATTCCTCCTCTACCTGCTTAATCTTTTAAAAAATACTCATACTCAAGCAAAAAAAAAAAAAAAAAAAAGACCCAGACCACCTTCTTACAGATATACAAGAATAAACTAAAAATGGATTAAAGTCTTAACTGTTAGACTCAAAACCATAAAGCTCCTAGAAGAAAACATAGGTAGTAAAATCTCTGAGCAGTGGTTAGAACACTGGCCTGTGCACCAAAGGGTCCAGGTTTGATTCCCTGGGTTGTGGGTTCGATCCACAGCCCTTGTCTGGATGTGTCTCTCTCACATTGATAATTCTGTCTCTCTCCTTCCCTCCTTCCACTCTCTCTAAAAAAAAAGAAAACATCAATGGAAAAAATATCCTCAGGTGAGGTTTAACAAAAACTCTGACATTTGTCTTAGCAATATTTTTTTCTGATATATCTCCTCGGGCAAGGAAAACAAAAGAAAAAATAAACCAATTAAAAACTAAATACATTGAACTAAAAATTTTTGCAGAGCAAAGGAAACAAAATTACAATCTACTGAATGGAAGAAGATAGTCACCAATAATACATCTCATAAGGAGTTAATATCCAAAAATTATAAAGAATTCATACAACTCAACACCAAAAAAACACAAACAATTCAATTTAAAAAAAAAAGGGGGGGGGGGCAGAGGACCTGAATGAATACTTCTCCAAAGAGGACATTCTGATAGCCAATAGACATATGAAAAGATGCACTCCTGTTGCTAATTGTCAAAGAAATGCAAATTAAAACCACAATGATATTATCACTTCACACCTCTCAGAATGGCTATCATCAATAAATCCACAAACAAGTGTAGGTGAGAATGTGGAGAAAAGAGAAACCTTGTGCATTACTGGTGGGAATGCAAACTGGTTCTGCCACTATGGCAAACAGTATGGTCCTCAAAAAATTAAATCACCCCATTAGTGACAGCCTGGATAGACCTACAGGGTATCATGTTCAGTGAAATAAGTCAATCAGAAAAAGACAAAAACCATCTGATTTCACTTATGTGGAATCTAAAGAACAAGATAAACAGATAAACAGATAAACAAAACTGAAGA
Source organism: Myotis lucifugus (assembly GCF_000147115.1). Classification (NCBI taxonomy): domain Eukaryota; kingdom Metazoa; phylum Chordata; class Mammalia; order Chiroptera; family Vespertilionidae; genus Myotis; species Myotis lucifugus. Next base: position 1,751,358 of record NW_005871094.1, on the reverse strand, counting down.
AAACTCAGACACAGAGAACAGACTGATGGTTGCCAGATGGGAGGGAGGTTTGGAGACTGGTCATGGGGATGTAAAGGGAATATTGTCAATAATATTGTAGTAACTATGTATGGTGCCACGTGGGTACTGAAAATATTGGTGGTTGGGACACACTTTGTAAAGTATATGGTTACCTAACTACTATGTTGTATACCTGATCTAATACAAAATAATATAAAATGTAAACTGAAAATGAAAGATAAAATATTTTTAAAAGGTACTCATTTACACTAATAAAAGACAAAGATGCTAATTGGCCGTACCTTTGCTATGCTTTAAGCCACGCCCACCAGCCAATCAGAGCAACTATATGCAAATTAACCCAACCAAGATGGTGGCCGGCAGCCACGGAGCTGGAGCAAGCAGGAGGCTTGGTTGCCCCAGTGATGGAGGAAGCCAAGCTTCCCACCTATGCTGAGCTGGCTGTGGCCTCCGCTCATGGCAACAAAGTTTCAATTATAGAAGACAGATAAATCCCAGATACCTGCTTCCAGCCAGCCTCTTCTGGGAGCCTGGGTGGCTGAGGGTTGTGGCCAGCCTGCAAACAGCCATCAGCCCCTCACCCAGGCTGGCCAGGCACCCCAGCCTGAAGGGGCTGTGGCCAGCCTGAAAACGGCCCTCAGCCCCTCACCCAGGCTGGCCAGGCACCCCAGCAGGGACCCCCACCTTGAAGGGGCTGTGGCCAGCCTGCAAACAGCCATCAGCCCCTCACCCAGACTGGCCAGGCACCCCAGCAGGACCCCCCTACCCCGAAGGGGGTGTGGCCAGCCTGAAAACGGCCCTCAGCCCCTCACCCAGGCTGGCCGGGCACCCCAGTGGGGACTCCCACACTGAAGGTGCTGTTACCAGCCTGCAACAGCCATCAGCCCTCACCAGACTGCCAGGCACCCTGGGGGGACCCCCACCCTGAAGGGGCTGTGCCATCAGCCCCTCACCCAGGCTGGCCAGGCACTCCTCTATAATAAAAGGGTAATAAGCAAATTGACCCTAACAGCAGAATGACTGGGAATGACTGGTCAACTATGACACACACTGACCACCAGGGGGCAGATGCTCAATGCAGGAGCTGCTCCCTGGTGGTCAGTGCACTCCCACAGGGGGAGCTCTGCTTAGCCACGAGCCAGGCTGCCGGCTGCCAGTACAGGGGTGGTGGTGGGAGCCTCTCCTGCCTCCTCAGCAGCGCTAAAGATGTCTGACTGCAGCTTAGGCCTGCTCCCTGCTGGCAAGTGGACATCCCCCGAGGGCTCCCAGGCTGCCAGAGGGATGTCTGATTGCCAGCTTAGGCCCAATCCCTCAGGGAGCAGGCCTAAGCCAGCAGGTGGTCATCCCCCGAGGGGTCCCAGACTGCGAGAGGGCACAGGCCAGACTGAGGCACCCCCCGCCCAGTACACAAATTTTTGTGCACCGGGCCTCTAGTGTTCATATAATAGAATCGAGAGTGGTTTTTGGAATCTAACAAATCTAAAGACAAATCCTGGCTTTGCCATTTACTAGCTTGGTTACCCTGGGCAAGTTACTTGAATTTCTTTATTTACATCATCTGCAGAAACAATCTTTCAAGATATCTTTTTTTTAAATCAAAATTTTATGACAATTCAATGAGCAAATGTAGACAAAGTACTCAGCAAATAATCTAACATTAAGTGGTGACCATTAGAATATCATTATTGTTATGTTTATTTCATAACACAGAGCATGTATTAGATCTTTGGTTTGCTTTATCTGTATCACGACATTATTATTTGAATCACTATATATTTACTAGATCCAGTACTTCTTACAGGACTCTATTACACAACATTGGTTCCTTTGAATAATAAACATTCAGATGGGATAGCATTCTTTATATACTACTTCTAAATGAAATGGTCATCTGATTCCTGCAGAGAACTTTAAGCCATTCTTCCGGCAAAAAGAAATAATTCTCTTCCTTTGATCTCCAAGATATGTACAGGTTGCTGCAACTGAGTTCTAAGGCATAAGTACATACTGTACTGTCACAAGAAACCAGTGTCCTCAAAAGCTACTTAACAAAACAGGAGACTAAATTAGCATATGTATGACCATTTTGTACTTCAAGTAAATTAATACTGGATAACTGACAGAGTAGAATGCAGCAAAACTATTAAATTTAACAAACTCTATATAGTTGACTCAGTGTCCCCAATAATTCAGTTACAGCTAAGTATTACCTTTCACCACTTAGAATTCAGAATTCCTTAAGACTGCAGTGTTTAGGGCAACCAACTTGGGTTCCCCTCCCTGCAGCACGGAGTTTTTCTGTAATAAAATTGCTTTCAATAAAAAAAAAGGCAATGTTTCATATTTTTTAAATAACAGATCCTTTTGAGAATCAAATGAATGCTATGGTCCCTCCTTTCCTACAATCCTCCCTCTGCCCTGCTCTCTACCCAGGCCCTAAAGGGTAAAAGTCCTTACCTTAGGATATAACTTTGCCAAAAGAATCATATTATTGTACTGGTGGCATGAGTGGGTAAAACAGTACCAGAATTCTAAATTACAACACAGTGATAGATTCTACTGTGTTACTACTACTGAGGAGCAAAGTAAGCAAGAAAGGTGGTAATACTTTATCTGGAACTTTATAATAAAGAAAAAACAAATGGATGGCACAATATAAAAGGCAGAAGGTCTAAGAAGTATAAAATCAACTTGCTGTTACTCTGTTTTCTACAAAGTTAATATGAAAGGTCTGTCTTAACAAATGCATTCAACTCTCAGTTATAGATATGAATCTATTTCAAAGTAATGAGTGTAACTATCACTCATTTAATGAGTATGTACTTAATAAATACATAATGTATGCTCATAAAACACTTAAAATGTGTTCTGAAGAATAGTTTCTTATTGCGGTTAAAATCCATACTGGGCCCGGCAGTGTGCCTCAGTGGTTGAGCTTTGACCTATGATCCAGGAGGGCACATGCCCAGGTTCTGAGCTCAATCCCCAATAGGGGAAGTGCAGGAGGCAGCCATTCAGTGATTCTCTCTCATCACTGATGTTTCTATCTCTCTCTTCTTTTTCCTTCCTCCCTGAAATTAAAAAAACCCCCACCAAAATCCATACTGGGCTGATCCCGACCAAAGTGATCACCGTAAACAAACACGTCATGTCAGACATGTTCCCAATTGAGGGTTATTTTTTCACTAACAAAATTACTACAAGACACACATGAATGGTAGTGATGGCTGAGACTCTGGCAAAAAGAAAAAAAAAAAAACCCACAGCAAAGCATATATATATTAAGAATAAAACTGCAAAATAAAACAAAATGCTGTGCTTTTAACACAATTATACATATAATTACGTATTTCTGTTTCTGGGATTCTTAACCTAGGACTACTCAAGGTCTAAAATACATATACAAATAATAGGCTTATTTTTACTTACTTACCAATATCACACAGAACTAATGGAAATCAAAGAAAGAAAATGTGAGCTAGGGAAAATTTTAAGAGCAAAAGTAATGCATACCTCTTTGTATTTTTAAGCAATAAAAAGTGTTAGGCATCTACTTTTCTTAAAACAAAAAAGTTTTTAAATGGAAATCATGATAATTAAGGCCCCAAATCTTGTGGTATATTTCCCCATCTATACATCTACATAGAACTTTAACTTAAGCTTCCCCTCCCTCCCAAAATAACTACTTTAGTGATTTAAATTAGTTCTATATAACTGTTTTACTTATTAAATGCATACTTTATTTTTCTTCTTTGAAAGTTTAAAAGCCATTAGTCTTAGACATTTTTTAACTGAATATAGTGAAGTATTTGAATAATTTTTCTACTGATGGTATAAAGTTAAAATTTTAATTTAACCAAATACATATATTTATATAAAGAAAAACTACCGAAATTAAGAAAATCCACTCAAAACACTGTAATAGAATTTCAATTTGGACAAAAGACTAATATAACAAAAAGTAGCTTCATTGTCAAGAAAATAATTCATGGCTCCACAGTTGAAATTTAATCCTAATATCTTATGTAGCCTGGGAAATATCTCAAGTTCTGATCCAACAGTTTACATTCCTAAAGGCTATATCTGTAAATAAACCCATGAGAGAGTAGGAAGGGGAAAAAGGGAAGGGGGGAAGAGAAGAAGGAGAAAGGGAAAGAAAAATTCAACCCTCAAGTTTCTGATGTGATTTCTATGGCAATCTATTGAGTGGAAAGGGGGATATATACAGGGTGGGGCAAAAGTAGGCTTACATTTGTTCACATGAAAAGTAATACAATAATTAGTAAATAATACAATAAAGTGTTTCACCTATTCAACTGTAAACCTACTTTTACCCCACCTCATATTTTAAGATTGTTTTTCGGTTGCCATCCTACATGGATAACAGCTTGAATTATTTTTTCACATCTTTTTTCCTAACAGAACTGCTTGTTTTCCAGTACTATCATAGAAAATAACCTAAAGGTAAGTCAGTTTTACTCCTTGAATCTGTTATTTTGCCCAAACATTTACAAGTTAAAAAAAAATTGTATTTAATCATTTTAGCTAGCATGTGTCTTGCTCCTCATCTGTGTTTACTAATATTTAAATAGAAGTATGGAGACCCTCTATTTCTAATCTTGAATCTTCTCAGTTCAGAAAACTTCTATTTCTATCTATCAGTTCAAACTTGTTATTCTTGACCTGGCCAGTGTGGTTCAGTTGATTGAGCACTGTCCTGTGCACCAAAAGGTTGCAATTTCGATTCCTGGTCAGGGCATGATCCCTGGTCAAGGTGCTGTGATGTTTCCCTCTCACATTGATGTTTCTTGATCTCTCCCCCTCTCCTCTCCCTTCCTCTTTCTAAAAAATAAAAATCAATAAAAACATTTCTTAAATAAACTTGCATGTTCTTCCTTATCTTTGCTAATTCAGCCTCTGCTTTATCTACTATAATGCTTAATCTTCAATTTTTTTAAATCTCGGTATTTCATTTGTGGTTCTGAAACATTTCAATGAAAATGATTGAATATAACACAGTTCTGGAATGAGTCAGATCAAATCCTGTCTTTCCACTTAGCTGTAGGATCTAAAGCAAGTTACTTAATTTTTATTTCCCTAACTATAAAATGGAGAGAAAGCCTACCTGGGTAGTTGTGAGAATTAAATTATATGCATATCTATATGTATATTAATTTATATGTAGGGCCATATCTGGCATAGAGTAAGTACTCAAAGAGTACTCAATAAGAAAACACTCAATTTTCATTACCTTTCATTTGGAATTTGATATTTGATTTGGCATTGACTTTCCTATTAAAATTTCTGCCCAGCTGGTGTGGCTCAGTGGTTGAGCATCGACTTATGAACCTGGAGGTCATGGTTCGATTCCGGTTAGGGCACATGCCTGGGTTGTGAGATTGATCCCCACTAGGGGGCTTGCAGGAGGCAGCCAATTAATACTTCTCTCTCTTATCATTGATGTTTATCTCTCCATCTCCCTTCCTCTCTGAAATCAATAAAAATATATTAAAAATAAATAATATAAAATTTTCATCTGAATTTGATTTGGTGTTGATGCTCCTCTATACTTTAACCATTTGTGACTTTTTCTTGGCTCTTACAAATAGTCTTTTTTTAAATTTAAGTTTTTTATTGTTTAAAGTAATACATATGTCTCCTTTTTCCCTCATTGACCTCTCCTTGGCCGCTCCCACCCCCCAGCACATGCCCTCACCCCGCTACTGTCCGTGTCCATGGGTTATGCTTATATGTATGCATACAAATCCTTTGGTTGATCTTACACCTCCTTTCTCTCACCCTCCCCTGCCTTCCCTCTGAGGTTTGACAGTCTGTTCGATGCTTCTATGTCTCTGGATCTATTTTTGTTCATCAGTTTATTTGTTCATTTAGTCTATTCTTTTTATATAGTTGTATGTTTTCTTAACACAGCTGTATAGTTGCTTCTAAGTTTTATTCATGTTATCCATTAAATAGAGAAATGATTTATTCAGAAACCATACAACTATCTTAATTGTTTGCTCTATACACCCTTTAACTGAACCTACCGAAGAAAACTTATTCTCAGAAGAATTATTCATTATTGTATTTCCATGGCTACTGAATACAGTGGAAGGCACTGTAGGTGCTCAAATGATATTAGGTGAATGAATTATTAATGAACCAGTGAAAACTGTGCTAACTGCCTTCTCTTTCACTTCTGGAGTTGGAAATCAAGCTGAGTTTCAGGACTGACACTAGGGCTGGGGAGAGAAAAATTCTGGAACAATTCCTAACTTCAAAATAATCTAGGCCTCTTCCCTAAATTTCAAATTTACTGAAGAGATTTTATGCTTTTCTTTTTTTTTTAGAGAGCTTCATTCAACCTCTCTCTCTCTCTCTTCCCTATCCACACATGGCTTTCTATGACAGATCAGTATATTTTAATCATAAAGGTTTCTGAATCAGTCTTTTGGAAATGCTGATCCCCAAAATAAGTCTTGTATTTGCTCATACAATTTAAATTATTTTTTATCTCAAGAACTCAAGGGGAAAAGAAATTAGATAACCCAGTTTTTGCAACTTCAATGTTATGCAGAAGTGAGCAAACAAAGGACCCACTGGCCCAATCCAACCTGATGTCTGTTTTTGTAAATCAAGTGTAACTGAACACAGACATGCTCATTTGTTTACATAGCATCTATTTTCTAAGTTTGCAGCTAGAACGCTTTCAGTTGGATTGGGTTGATGATCACATGGTTAATCCTCACCTCTTGGTGAGGATATTTTCCCACTGATTTTTAGAGAGACTGGAAGGGGGGGGGGGGAGTCACAGATAGAGAAACATCGATATAAGAGAGAGATACATTGATTGGTTGCCTCCTGCATGCACCCTGATCATGGGACTAGGGTCATGATCAAGCCTACAACCAAGAACCAAGGTATGTGCCTTTGACTGGAATAGAATCCACGACCCTTCAGTCCTAGGGCCGACGCTCTATCCACTGAGCCAAACTGGCTAGGGCTCCATATTCTTATAAGTAATGTGGCATTGAATAGCATTTTTAATAATTTATTCATTAATAACAATTAAAAGCACTGATGATTCTTATTCTTCACAAAGGAACAAGCATAAAGACTAACTTTACTTTCACTGAGACTATATGGTTTTAAAAATTATTCACTGAAATTCTAAAATGAGCTTTCAGCTTTCAGCTTGGAGGTGGCTTAGAGGCAACTTTCTTTGGTCATCCCAAATCCAGGTTCATCTGACACCAGCCACTTCCACCACGCCACAGAAGTTGGACCCCAAGAGATCAAAGTCATATACCTGAGGTGCACTGGCGGGTACCTCAGTCGGCCCTGGCCCTAGGGAGCCCCTGGGTCTGTCTCCAAAAGAGGTTGGTGATGACATTGCCAAAGCAACCAGTGATTGTAAGGGTCTGATTATTACAGTGAAACTAATCATTCAGAACATGCAGGTCCAGACTGAGGTAGTACCTTCTGTCTCTGCCCTGACCATCAAAGAACTGCCAAGAGACATAAAAGAAGCAAAACAAACCCAAAATTAAGCACAGTGAAAATATAACTTTTGATGAGATGGTCAACACTGCTCAATAGATACAGCACACTGATGTTTAGCTAGAGAACTTTCTGGAACCATTAAAGAGATCCTGAGGATTGCTCTCGGTGGACTGCAATGCTGATGGCCACCACCCTCAACCCTCATCATATCATAGATGACATCAATAGTGGTGCAGTGAAATGCCCAGCTAGTTAGGAACTACAAAGGAAAATATTTCAATTAAAGATCATTTGACAACCGGAAAAAAAAAGAAGAAAAAAAAAAAAGAAATTCTAAAATGTTGGCCATGAGAAATTACAACTGAAAGCTGGTGTTAATATTTATACAACTGTTGTTAAAACTGTATTCTACAACTATTGTAACAATGTGGAAAAGTTGGATAAAGTTCAATGGCACATCATTTATACTAAGAACATTTATTACAAAGAGGTATATGGTTAAAACAACATTGAAAACAACAAAAGAAGGGTTAATTTCTAGAAATACCAATTCAACCTAAATTTAACTAAACTATATGGCAGATAAAAGACAATGTGATAAATATTGGGAATACAAAACTAATTTATATCTTCAAAAAGCTCACAGGGGAGATAGGTAAAAATTAATATGGGCCCTGGCCAGTTTGTCTCAGGGGATAGAGCACCGGCCTGCGGACTGAAGGGTCCCAGGTTTGATTCTGGTCAAGGGCACATGCCCGGGTTGTGGACTTGATCCCCAGTGTGGGGAGTGCACGAGGCAGCCAATCAATGATTCTCTCTCATTGATGTTTCTTTCTCTCCCTCTCCCTTCCTCTCTGAAATCAATAAAAATATTTTTTAAAAATATGGGGTTCTTAAGTACAAGAACGGTAACCAATTCATATTGATGAACAGAAATGTATTATACCCCCCCCCCCATGTTAAAGGTAGCTCTCTAAATTGCTGGGAAGGTTGAAGAACTAGGCTCAGTAAATGAGTAAGACCAAGGAAGTTTAAAAGAAAGAAAATCAAAATCTGTCACAAGAATGACGTGGGCACAGAAGCGATGCTACAATGGGCACCCCACTACTTCTGTTTTTGGAAATGATGTTTTATTGCACCCACTACAGCCTTTACTGTGCTTGAGTCTTTGTATTAGCTCCAGATAAAAGCACCCAATTAGCCATGTGTGGGTTACGGGCCCATTTCCTAAGTGTAGGCAAGAGAAAGCCATTTATTTGCCCTTTTTGGCTTTGCAATGGTAGGAGCCAGGCCTTGCACTTCACCAAGATCCATTCACGAATTTAAGGAGTTCCCTATCTACCAGGGAACTCCTCAAATTCAGGGAGGGATTTCAAATGCTGGGAAACGCCCACTTCCCAAAAGACAGATGTCCCACCACAAACACTATCTTAAGCCAAGATATGTTGGAATATTATGGGGAGAGAGTCTCTGAGTTGCCAGAGACTATTGAAAGGCACTGTTCACATATTTAAATGGAAACAAGTGATCCACATCTGTACATGCACTTAAAAACAAACAAACAAAAAACAGCCATGAAGAACAAAAGACATATGCCCTGGCTGGTATGGCTCAGCTGACTGGGCATCATCCCGTGCACTGAAAGGTTGCTGGTTCGATTCCTGGTCAGGGCATACACTCGTAAGGGCTGTGCAGGAGGCAGCTGATCGATGTTTCTTTCTCACATCAGTCTTTTTCTCTCTCTCCCTCTCCTTTGCTCTCTCTCTAAAAATCAATTACAAGTCGTAAAAACTCACACAAAAATACATATTCCACAAATTTGAGTTTCTTAAGCCACTGTTTTTCAAATTCAAGTCTAGTGACTTGCCAGGAAAGTCTGGAGCCCATAGTTCTCAAGTTTAAGTAACTCTACACTAGAGCATAAAAACAATAGGAAAGCTTTACATTAGATACCACACTGGCATAAATGAGGGATTCACTGCACAGTCAGGATAGGCCATGCAGAACAAAATCTTTAAAAATGAGCAGGATTTTACCAAGCAGATAGGAGTGGGGCAAAAAAAAGAATATTCCAATAGAGGCAATAGCTAGTTAAAGTATTTCATAAGAAAAAAACATATTGTGATGTGAAAAGCATCTGTTCAGGTTCATGAAAACTGAATTAAAGTCCTAGTCCCAATTAGCAGTGTGATCCTGGTCAAGGCTTTAACATCTAATTTTTCCTTATTTACAATATATGGCAGTTGAATTAGATGATCTTTTAAGCAGTTCTGCTTCTAAACAAACTTATGATTACTATATATCAGTAACTGGCTAATATTTATTAGCATTCACTACATGTGAGGGAAAATGGTACACAGTTTATTATTATTACCTTCATTTTTTCCAACTGAAGAAACTCAAGTTCTGAGCAGTTAACTAGCTCAACCCAAAGTGATATACTTATTAAGAGAGCCAAAGCTGGAGGATTTAATTCCAAAGCCAATACATTTAAGCTATACAATATGGTTTCACCAATAATGCACTTTTAAATTCTTAAAGGACAGTGTTGTTAGCTTCAATTATACTATGGGTAAAGTTTATTATCTACTAGTGGCCCAGAGGGCGAAATCGCACGAGACCGCAGACCTGCCGCGCTGGCGGGCGGGACGCCAGCGTCCACCGCGCCGTGCCGCTGTGGGAGCAGGACCCCAGACCTTTCGTGCCACAAGACCCATCAATGCACCTCCGGGTGGTTGTTATGGCATGATGGCATTAGGGCCACAGGCCTTTTATTATTGAGATAACCCCCTTTTTTTGGCTAATTTTTCAAATAACCAAGAGTTTTGACCTAAGTATTAAAATGTTCATTATTTTATACTGGAGGCCCGGTGCACAAAAATTCGTAAACTCAGGGGTGGGGGATTCCTCAGCCCGACCTGTGCCCTCTCAGTCTGGGTGCCCTCATGGGATGTCCTACTGATGGCGTAGGCCCAAGACCAGGCAGGCTATCAGGGGATGGGGGTGGCACCACAGGCCTCCCTCTGCAGGAGGCAACTGGGCCACTCAAGAGAAGGCGCCACCCCCATCACCCCTCCCTCTGCCCGCTGGCACATGCCTTGGCTGGCCTGACACCGCCTCCTCGCTGGCCCCACCCCCCCACCAACTGGTCATTCCTCTGTTTGGTCAATTTGCATATTATGCTTTTATTATATAGAATAATCAAATAGAAATCTTTCCACACATGTATCTGACTTTTTAAATGACAGAAAAGTAGAGCAAATATAAACTTTTCATGAAGCTTGAGGTTGCATTTATACGTATTAATTATTGTATGAGCTCCTGGAACTTTAAGGTAACATGACTTTTTGCCCCTTCATTTTCTTATGTTTTGATTTCTTCTCTCATGATTTCAGGAATCACAGTTCCTCTCCACTTCTGTAATGTTTTGTGGACTTAAAAAAACAAATCAAGTTTCTTAGCTAATCATAACTATTTATATATATAGCTGACCCTTGAAAAACACAGGTTTAAACTGAGCAGGTTCACTCTTACACAAATTTTTAAAATAAATGTATAATCAGCCCTCCATCTCCCTGGATTTTGCACCTGCGGATTCCACCAACTGTGGATTGAAAACATTGTTTTTGATCTAAGGTTGGGAATCCACTGATGCGGAGGGCCAACTATATGCACTGTTTTGCGTGATTTTATATAAGGGATTTGAGCATCTGAAGATTTTGGTATCTGGAACCAATCCCTATAGACACTCAGAGACAACTACAGTGGGGCCTTGACTTACGAGTGTCCCGACTAAACGAGTTTTTCGAGATACGAGCCATCTCTCGGCCGATTTTTTGCTTTGAGTTGCAAGCTAAAAATCTGGTTATGAGCCAGCTTCAGATACCCCACCGCTAGTTGCCACAGTGAACACCACAACATCAGCCCAGCATCACGTGTCATTGTAATGGTGAAAATTGATTTGACATGCGAGTAATTTGAGTTACGAGCTCCGTCACGGAACGAATTAAACTCGTAAGTCAAGGCCCCACTGTATAGTTAAGTTTTAGGAGAATAAGAAGTTATATATGAATTTTCGACTGTGTGGGGGTTGGAGCCCCTAAACTTCACGTTGTTCAAGGACCAACTAGAGTAAAGACATAGTTGCAAAAAATTTACTTTTGGCAGTTATTTCTCATTACAAGGAGGCCTTTGATGTAATACCATAAAATAACTTTTAATTATCTAAACATTTTTAAGATCTGACCATTTCTGTTTCAAATACTTTTATATATATAAAATATTCCCACACTGCACCAAATCTTCCTATCTTAAGATACTTCATAGAGAATTACAAGCTAACATATTATGTTCTTCAGATCACATGATGTTAACATTCAAGAAAAAAAAGTTTTATGCTTATGAAGATATATGGGTTAAATGTGAGGTAGGTCCAAACAATCCTCATACTTTTCCTGAGACAAGAGAAAAAAGGGAAAAAATTTAGAGGACCCACCTGCAAAAATTCTAGAGAGAATATAAAAGAAATAGTGGCTCTATCCCATATTAAAACATATAAAGTTAAAATCATTAAAACAGTTTAATATGGATATAAAACAAGTAAGAAATCCAAACACATAATAGAATTCTATTCATGATAAAGGTAACAGTTCAGATTAGCAGGAATCATATATAATAAAGAGCTAATATGCAAATGGTCATCATGCCATCACGCCAGGGCGGGGGACCTGAGGCTGTGCCCGCCCCCCCCCCCCCCGCCCCACCCAGCTCCGAAGCCAGGAAACCTGAGGCCGCGCCTCCCGCCCCGGCACCAGGACGTGATGGGGGTTGGCGCCAGCCGGGTGTTGCCCAATGTAGGTGGGGCCGGCCAGACACTTCTATGATAGAGAAAGGGCAAATAGCAATATTAAAATATTTCCTCTAATTAGTTATCTTTTAATATGCATGAATTTTGTGCACTGGGCCACTAGTTATACAATAAATGGTGTGAAAGCTGTTAAAAATACACAAATTATATTACTATTTCATGCCTTACTTAAAAATAAATAACAGAAGTATCAAATGCCTAAAATACAAAAAATGGAAAAAAAACACCAGAAGTTCTATAAGACCAATTTTTTTTTTGTAATCTTAGAGAGAAAAACAGGTCTATGTAAACAGGACACAAAAATCCAGGTGACAAAAGGGGGAAAACATGATATATTTAACCACATTAAAGGTAAAGTCTGTTGTAGAACAACTATGACAAAACAGATGAAGTCAAGACACAAATAGAAAAATATTTGCTAAGTATATGATAAAAAAACGAGTCCCTTAATTTGTAAATAACCCATACAAATCAATAAAAAGCAACAACCAATTTCCTAGTAGAAAGATAAACAAAATATATAAACAAGAAATTGGGGGAAAGACTACAAATGCTTATAAAGTTTTAATAAGATATCAATTTCCTTATTAAAGAAATGCAAATTGAAGCAACACATCATTTTCCACCTATTCAAATGGCAAAAACTAAAGAATGTAATGATGCCTAGTGCTGTCAATGTTTGAGGGAATGCTCAGTCTCATGCACTGCTGATGTGTGCCCAAGTTGATAAAACTCATCAGGAGGGTAATACAGATAAAGTCTCAAAGTTGTCAAGGAATATATATATACAAAGGTAGTAACTATAACACCATTTAATTACAAAAATAAGCTAGAAACGAAATGTTTATCATAGAGCACTAGTTAAATAAATTATCCATAAAATGGAATGCCATGTACCATTAAAAAGGAGGGGACAGCCTGGCCGGTGTGGCTCAGTGGTTGAGGGTCAACCTATGAACCAGGAGGTCACAGTTCCATTCCTGGTCAGGACACATGCCCGGGTTTCAAGCTCATTCCCCAGTGGGGAGTGGAGGGTAGGGGGTGAGTGGGAGGGGAAGTGCAGGAGACAACCAATCAATGATACTCTCTTATCATTGACCAGAGGCCTGGTGCACAGATTCATGCACCAGTGGGGTCCCTTGGCCTAGCCTGTGGGGATCGGGCCGAAACCGGCTCTCCGACATCCCCCAAGGGGTCCCAGATTACGAGAGGATGGTTCTTGGGTGACACACCCCAAAATCGGGCTCCCTCCTCTCTGGTTCCAGGTGCGTCACCCAAGAACCGCAGCTGCCAAGTCACCGCAGCTCGGCAGCTCCTGAGTGTCTGCCCCCTGGTGGTCAGTGCGGGTCATAGCTACAGGTCAGCCGGTCGCAAGGTCGGCCAGTCGCTTAGGCGTTTCTATATATCGATGTTTTATATCTCTCTCTTCCTCTCTGAAATCAATATAAATATATTTTAATAAATAAATAATAGGAGGTGGCAGATAAATAAATTTCAATGTGCAACCTAAGATGTATTATGAAGGCATTTAAAAAAGCAAAGTGCAGAAATATGCACAGAATTTTTTTAAATAGAGAAAAGAATAAGTGAATTTTCTATCTCTTCCTGAAATTAGTTTTGTGAACCTGTTAAGAATGGCTCCTTTGTTCACAGGGACTGGGCAATAGAATCATAGGTGTTGCATTTTCTAATCTGTATCTAAATTCATTTAATTTCATCCTTTAAAATTACTAGGAATTAACTAAATAGTAGAATCATGGGCCAATTTTTATCTTCTTTTACATGTCTTAAAAATACCTATAAGTTTTATATTTTAAAGAAAGATACCACCTGGGTAAGGGGAATGGGCAATGGAACACTAGTTTCACTTTATTCCATTTAGCTTTATCTTTTAAGCAATAAGCATATATTATATTTATAATATAAATCAGCTTTATTACACCTCTGTCTGTACTAGTGTAAGGATAATGTTTAAAAATCTCAAAGGAAAATAAAAATCTCAAAGAAAAACACTATAAACAGCCTATGACATCTGAGTGAACATTTGCCTTCCAATATAAAAAAAAAAAGCCTTTATTTTATATTCAAAGAAAAAAAGAGTAAAAAACTAATAGAAGGAAAGTATCTATATTAACCTTTCTATATCTATTGAGGGCATCTATATCTTATACAAGCTGATATATTTGCTGACTGGGTCACCAGCCCTGCTATAGAAACTGATAATTTAAAAAAAAAAAAGGAAATTTCATAAAACTAATAATTGCAAATTAGATCGAATCAGGGCCCCTTTTAAATTGCCTATTTTATTACGAAATGAAAAGTGATGCCAGTAAGTCTTGCAATTTCTAAAGATTAGAGTTGACACTTTACTCTGGTTCAAGAGAGCCTACCTTTCACAGGGTACACCCTTGTTGCTTTTCAAACCTATCGGAGTGTCAAGGGCAGATGTAATTAGAATGGGGGCTGGAGAGGGAAAGGAAACCACAGAGAAAGGGAAGTTAAGAGACCTGATGTATAGTATTTCACAGCAAGTGAAATAGAAGCACATTATAAACAAGAGTACATATATCAGACCTAATGGAGATTATCTGGGATTACTTATCAATACACTCATAAGCACTCACCTATAAGTGAGCTAGATAGAGCCTCAAAATCTTCCACAAAGCTCACCTCTAAGTAGTCTCAATGGATAATTACCATCCTGCATGATTACTTTTTAACACGTACTCCATTATATAGCAATCCCTGAGTTACCTAGCATTATTGAGAAATGAAGATCAGTGGTTTGAAGTGTAATAGCAAGAAGCTTTGAAGTCAGAGAGACTGAGTTAAAATCTCTGCTTCACTACTCAAGAGCTTTATGACCTCAGGCAAGTTATTTAATCTTTGTCTCGGTCTCTTGTCTCTAAAATTTCTAAAATGGGATCATGCTTATGGGCTGATGTGATAGATGATATTATACCTGTGCATACTATCACAGTGCTCAAATAGATAAAATTTTAAGACGATACTTTTTTCAAAGAGTGCTATTTATTTAATTTAAAGCATTCCGAACAGGTCACAATACTGTACTACTTATTTCTTCCTAAGGCAAAGAGACACAATTTTGACTTTTTCTGTACTGTATAGAATCACAATTACAAACTATAACCCAAAATTATGAGTGACTATAAATACAAAAAAGTTTCCATAAGCTATAAAATAGTCTCTTTATAGACACATCTTGAGCAAAGACAGCCTCTGATGAGATTTAAAGTTTACAGAGCTGTTGTCTCTATGCTAATTATTTTCAAATAGTTACATTAAAAAGTGTTTGATTATGGCCATTTTCCTACTTTTCATTCATAGTCAGAGATAACTTACCTGCCTCTTGTAAGCTCTTCTCATTTTTTTAATGCTGACTCTAACCTTCCATGAGCTAAGAAACCAGATAACCATTTCAAGGTAGACTGATATGGTAAAAAATATATGGGCTGTAAATTCAGACTGCTCAGGGTTTAAATCCCAGTTGTGCTACTTACTTAGTGACCTTGTTAAATTACTTAATTTCTCTAAATTCAATCCTTAAATCTCTTCATCCTTAAAATGGGAATACTATTACCTATATTGAAATGCTGTGGTAACAGGCAAATGAAAACAGGTAAAAATCTCGCAGAGCACTTTATAGTACCTGGCACATAAGCCATCCTGTCAATGGTAATTATCATTATATAACTAATGAAGTATGTTGTAACTGTAGCTAAGTGATGAATAAAAAGAATTTCTCATTTGGAACATATGCTTTCAATGTGTGAAATTCCTTGGCACTATACTGGGGATACAGACATGAAAAAGAATGTAACATCTACCCTCCAGAAGCTCGAGCCTAACTGAAAACAGACATGCAAACAAAATCATAGCAATTCGATAAGTGAAACACTAAAAGTAGTAGCACACCATTAGAAGTCCAAATGTTTTCTGGAAGAGGTGATATTTAAGCTAAGAGGATAAACAGAAGCTCACCAGGTTGGGGGTTATGGACTGAGGTGAGCCGGCTTGGTCAAGGAGGATGACTGCACATATAAAGGCATACAAGAAACACCATGGCAGAGTCTGAAGGAGAGTTTACAGAGGCGGGAACAGGCCAGGTTGGAACAGCCAAGTATGCCTAACTAAGGAGGAGTTGACCATTAAAAAAGGGGGGGGGGGGGGGCGGGGTTCACAAAATAATTTTAAGGGAGTGAAGGAGATTGGCTGAAAAGATAACATGCCCAGATTTACACTGTAGAGAGATCGTTCCAGCTAAAATGTGCGAATTGACCAGGGAGGGAAAAATTAGTCAAGGAAAATACAGTCCAGGCAGGAAAGAGGCAACAACTAATGTAAAATAGTAGCAATAAGGACGGGGAATAAGGAGTGAATGAGAGAGACTAAGAAGGTAGTCTTGATAACACTCAGAAATTTGGGAAAATACCCCCAATTTCTAGTTTGGGCAAATGGTTGGGTCATGATGCCATTAGTCAAAATGGAGCCCACAGAAATAATTTTTGAAAAGAAAACGAACCCTCAATTTGGAATTTATCGAAAAGAACTATCCATTCTGTAGCTCAGGTAAGAGGTGAAATAATTCCAATGGGAGAAATTAATATAAGGGCAGAAATGGAAAATGAAGGCAAAAATGTCACTCAGAGGGAGCATAGAAATTGAAAATAGGGCTATGAATATCTATTATTGCTGACTTTCACTCCTCTTCCAATTGGATAAACTAAATTTTGTGTTGATGTTATTTATTACTCGCATACTACTTTAAAAGTATGACAGCTTTTCCATATATTCTGCTGAATAAAGATGCTTAAGTTTGCCAAGCACTGTCTAACTTCTTTACCATCAAAGTCCCTCGGACCAATAAGTTAACTAAATATGATCTCTGGGTCAGTCAAAAAGCCAAAATGTTTCAGGTATTGTTTTAATGTTACCGATGAACATTTAATAGGAAGTAATCAACATTTGTCTTTATATGCTGTTTTCCTTTTTCCATTTAGAACTATACAATTTTCAATGGTTTGGGAATTATGAACTGATTTATCAGAGTTTAGGAACTCACCCCAAACCAACAACTTATGCCTATCCATACTTTACATTTCTGTATAGAAGTCAGAAGCAGGTAGAAAAATACAATTATTGATTTTTTAGAAGTATTAGTTTTAAAAGGGGGGCCTATTAAAATATTTCACTTAATAATGAGAGAGCTTCACAAGAGAACAGAGGAGAGTATTTTAAAGGCTCTTAACCCCTTAGGAGGAAACCTAGACAAGTTCAACTTTTTAAAATAGAATTCCTTTGCATAGAACTCTGATAAATGCACACTACATAAACTCAGAAGACGGTAACAAGTGTTCACTAATTGGTAGATAAAAAGGGTGAGTCAATGAAAAAGCAGAGAAGATGGCTCTGAGCAGGAGAAACCATGTTCGAAGGCAGGGGTGGGGAACGTCCAGCCCCAGGGCTGTATAAGGACCGGGAAATCATTTGGTCTGGCCCAGCCAAGGCATTATGGTAACGTGAGTTAATTAAATGTTTGACCAAATATAGCAGGCTAATTCTTAGGTTGATAATTTTGTATGGTCCATGAATGATGTTATAAATATCCATATGGACTTTCGAGGAAAAAAGGTTCCCCACCCCGCTCTAAGGACTTGAGAGTGAATAGGTACAGAAAGGGAGCTCAGTCAGTAAAAACTGAAGAGCTAGGTTTTGGTTGGTTGTTTTTTTATTTTTCATTAACAAAGCAAGAAATATTTTAAGAGACTCAAGTTACTCAATAAAAACTAAGAAAGGATGCCTGGCTGGTATGGCTCAGTGGTTGAGCATCAACCATGAACCAGATCAGGAAATCATGGTTGGCTTCAGGTCAAGGCACATGCCTGGGCTATGGTGTCAGTCCCCAGTAGGCGGTGTGCAGGAGCAGCTGATCAATGATTCTCCCTCATCACTGATGTTTCTATCTTTCTCTCCCTCTCTCTGAAATCAATAAAACCATATTGGGAAAAAAACTAAGAAAGGAAAAAACTCAATGATCTGTTTATAGGATTACATTACAGTCCAACCTTTTTGGATAAAAAGTTCTTTGGATTAAAAGTAAAACTTCCTTTTACTTTTCTTTGACTGTCTATCCTGCTTTTCATGAACATCTTTTTTGTTAACGAAAGTAGGCAGTAAGGTAGCATTAGGAAAAAGCCAAAATCAAACTGAACATAATGACCTAACTTAAAAAACTGAAAATAAATGAATCCCTTGTTATTGGCACACATTTTTTTCAAAAGTGTGTTTGTGTGATTGACAACTCTATGTACAATTTATCTGCCTGGACATGGGCCTTGGGAATGTCCTTCTAGAAACCCTGGTATCAGAAGCTTTGCAACTAACTACACTTTAGATTGTGAGAGGATGCATGGAGCAGTTAAAGAGGCTATGTTTTGGAGTCAGCAGTTCTTGCTTCATCATTATTTTAATTTCTGTAACTTTGAATTTTTTTTTCTTAAGTGCCCTGCATCTCAGGAATCTTATCTGTAAAATGG
Organism: Myotis lucifugus; assembly: GCF_000147115.1. Lineage (NCBI taxonomy): Eukaryota > Metazoa > Chordata > Mammalia > Chiroptera > Vespertilionidae > Myotis > Myotis lucifugus. Next base: position 1,732,410 of record NW_005871094.1, on the reverse strand, counting down.
AACTAATGAAAGGACTTACTTCACAAGGTTGACAAGGACGGTAACATAAAACAAAGTGTCTGGAAGACACTACATAAATTGTGTTATGTTTTGCAACGGTAAGCTCAGTACTTATCAACTTTTCATATTTCAAGGTTCCACAATAACAACACAAAAACAAAAGCCCACTCACTTCCAGAGGACGGCAGTGTCCACCACTGGAAAGTGCACCGTAGGCTGAGGTGTTCCAAGCAATCTCTCCCCTTTAATTTTACATGGAAACACCCGGTAAGCCAGGTTTCAGACCGCCACTACCTGAGAAGGCGGTGGATAGTGTCCTAAAAACCCACTGCAAACAACTGCTAAGCTGCGTGCGCAAAGGCCAAGGTGTAGCGGCGAGGAGAGTAAACACCATCCGTAGTCTACCCTGCACAATCCTACAAATTTGAGAGTAAACTCCGCTCCCACTTGCTTCCGAGCAGGTCTCCGAAGCAAAAGCACAGCAAGCACCACGTTAGTGAGTTAGTGGTCAGACCCTCTGAAGAACTAACATCTGCTCTGGGTTCTCACGCTTTCAGGGGAGCAAGATGCCCCCCCCCCCCCCCCCCCGCGGGTAAGGAACAAAATGATACTTTTTGTTTTGGGAGAAGTTTTCTCAAACGACCACCCTATCAGAATCACATGCGTAAGTTCTCCCATAATTAAAAGGCGCACTTTTAGGGTCCAGGGCAGGCCCGCTTAGGATTTTACCCATCCACCACAACGCGGATTCTGTTTTTCTTTTTGAGTTTAGTTTTGAGAATAACGGTCTTCATCGTGACTTCACCCTCCACCACACCTGGGATTAAAACTGCATGACTACTGATCACACGTGTCAGCATTTCAGACGGAGCCTCGAAGAGAGAAGGAATAAAGTTAACGTGCTGGTCTGAAAACGACTCAGGTATCTTAACCACGGGTGGAAGCCTTCCCACTTGAAGCAAATTGGGCATCTGCTGTAGCGGGGGGAGAGGAAAAGGCCACACCCAAAGCTAAGACTCCATGGTGAAGTGACACCAAGTTTCATAAGTTTAACCATTGCTATTTCTGGTACCCGCCCCCCCTTTTTTTTTCACGGTCACTGAAGACGTTAAATTCATTAACGGCCCACGGTTAAAGAAGAAAAAAAAAAGTCCTTCTGATTCTAATCACTTAGTCACTTCATTCAGCCAAGGGCAGGTTCAAGATGGAGAACTACTTCATTCAAAGAAAGATTTCAGTAACTCTGGCTGGGAGGAGGGCCAGACGCCAATGGCCGGGGCTCGGCAGGGAGGCTGGGCGCCGAGTACCACGCCTCCCCTCCCCCAGGGCCAGGCGAGCCCGGGGCGCCGGGGCGGCCCCCGCAGCTCCCCGGCCCGGAACGCCCCGGCGATCCCGACCCTCCTTTCAGCCACGACGCTGCCCGCCGGCCTCTCCCCGGCGCCACCTCCATCCCGACCGCC